>NW_010176610.1:11696-36533 GCF_000695765.1 Mesitornis unicolor | reverse complement strand
TCTTTAGGGACAACTCTTCACACTCTATCCACTTCTTAACATAGATGGCAACACCTCCACCCCTCCTTCCTCCTTATTATGGAATTAAAAACTAATTCAGGTAAAATATGAAACTCTCTTCTCTGTCCATACAAAAGAACATCTGAAAAAATTCACATGTACGTGAATCCAGCTTTCTTTACTCTGTTTCTAACTCATATGGCTTTGCAGAACAAGCTATGCTGAAAGGTGTCAGGGCAACCCTTTAATAACCTAAGTAAAACACACAGATATCTACACTGAATGCATATTTTAGAAACATAAAAATCTGAGTATAGCAATACTTCACAGAGCAAAAGTAAAATACACTTTGAGGTCTGAAAGGAAAGATGTTAGGGGGACAGCATGGAAGGAAAAGTCAAACAGCATCTGTCCAAAATTAACTTCTTGATATATGACATTAACTCCATCCTAATGGCATATTAATTACATGGAGAAATATTTAAATATAGGTGTGTTTGTATATACACACACATGTATGTATAACACATACATATATATGAATATATTAATTATAGAATGAAGCCTAAGACTTTCCCAATAGTTGTTCAGACTCAGAGAAAGAAGCAGCTGATCTCCAAATGGAAAAAAAGTTGCCTCAAAAGTAATCACAAAAATTGCAGCTTTGTGATTCACTTCTTTCACACAGTGGCAGTTTGACTTACTTTGAAGTGAGAATAACCTGCAGAAATTGAAGGCTGTTAATTTTAGGTGAATTTTCCTTTTGATTTCTTTGTACTGCCTGAAAACACTTTTGCAACCATGGTCTTTCAACCATGAAATTAATCAAAGTTTCATAATCTGTTCAAGACTGAGAAAAAAAAAGTCAGATACTTCTTCAACATCTGAGCCATTTGAGCATTTCACTGTTCTGGCTATGCTTCTCCTCTCTGCTCAAGACAGCACATGCAAACCTTCCTGTCACTCACATCAGTTGCAGAGATGTTGGAGCCAGAAGCTGCAGGCCTTAGGGAGACTTCTAAACAGTCTTTGCCTTCAGCAGATCCTGTCATCGAGAGGAGCGAGGGCTATTCATGAAGAAATTGGAGCAGCACACATGCAGAGAGCTGCTACACAGGGCAGACAGTGAAGTCTTTTTCAGGGGTGTCACCAACCAAGAAGGTACAGAGAGAATGGAGGGACAGTGCAGAGACTAAAGCCTGGAGGAAAGAAGAAAGAGAGCAAAAATAGAAAACAGGTACTGACAATGAGAAAGAAATAAGCAAGATGAAAAAAGTGGTCTCTCAGCCAGTAGAAAGTTCATCAACAAAGGGACTAAGGAATTTCCTCCTGAACCAGACATCAAATGGTAACTGCAACCTTGTGTTGAAGAGAAATAGAATGGAAACAAACGACTAAATGCTTCAGCCTGTGCATTACAACTTGCAACAGCAAAGCCGAATGCTCCTTCCAGCCTAAGTCAAGCCAGAGCACGTGCCTCCAGGGGATCTTTACACCAGCGCTGGCAACAGTTCAGCTGAGTCGGTGGTGAATTCTTGCTTCACTTCCCCTGCTTCCAGGACAAAGAAGGCTGTAAAGACAGGCAACATTCTTCTGGTACTCTTTACAACTTTTGCTATGTTGCATTCTGCAGAAAAGGCAGGATTGCCAGCAGGCATCAAGAAATTCTTCACCAGGATGGAGAAGGCCCATGTGTCTTATTTAGGCTGTTCATCATGTTACCTTATAAACTGACCTTCAGGTCAAAACCAAACCAAAACATAACACAGACAGGGGCAGGGGAGGTGGGGTGAGGGGGATGGGTGTTTACCTCACAGACTGAAACATACGAATCAACTAAGACAATTAAGTAATCCTTTCAACTATATACCACCAGCAGAATAGAAAATCCACTTTCCTCTTCTCGTTGCAAGCAAAAGTGAAGAAAATTACTGAAAACTAACCACCATGTTCTTTTATAATTATTTTCTTTTAATTAAGGACTCTCAGAACAGGCTAACATCCTCTGAAGTTAGCAGCTTAGAGGAGTGACTTATTTTGCTTTTCAATTTAATAGTCTTTCTAGTATGATAACTCTGTTATGAGGAAGGCAGAGAAGAAGGGATGGGCGAGTAAGAGGAAAGGGAGGAAGAAGAGAAGGAGAAATGTAAGAAAAAGAAGCTGTCATCAAGTAGGAAATAATCTCAATGTTCTCATTACCTAACGGGGGTAAGGTCCATGGCTTAAAGTTCATGAGTCTCAATGACTGCAAGAATCTATGAATTCTGATGGTGCAGAACAGTGAATGCAATTTGTATTAGCTCTTCATTTCACCCATAGTATTTGGAGAGGAGAGAGGGAGAAGAGAAGCCAAGAAAGGAAATTGCATGAGAGATGAGGGATGCATAGACAATGTAAGGAAATAATATAAAAAGAAGAATGAGTGATAAGAAAGTGAAAAGCAAGATAAAATTAGTCATAAAAATGAAAGTAACAGAGACTAGGGTCTAGATCCAGAAAATCTCTTATGTTCTTAACCTCAAGTGTGTTATTAAATATATGAACCACGCTACAAATACATTTAATGATGTATTTTGCAAGACAGAGGAGTTAACAATCAAGGAAAGAAAAGTAACAAATCAAAGAGTAATAAAATCTAAAGAAAGAAGAAAAAGGGTCAGCAGAAGACTAGAGTGAAACTAAACAGAATGTGAGCTCAGTACTTCTTGATTGAAAAAATAAGAATTGCATAAGAATAAAGAAGTTGCTATAAAGGAATTAACAAGTGGACAAATAGAAGAACAAAGTATTTGTACGTAGTACACAATATATTGAGCAATGCAGAGCAAATGTATGGAAAATCAGCACAGCTAACTGCTGAGGTTATTTGAAGCAGCTCTTCAAAAAAAAGAAGTTGGTGTCCTAAGGAGGACAATAAAAGGGAAAATAAAGCTCTGGTAGATTATATTTAAAAATGCAATAAGACAAGCCAAAAAGGTTTGAGAAATTACTTGCAAGGCAGGTTTTTGTGTGGTGGTTTTTTTTGTTTTTTTTTTTGTTGTTGGTTTTTTTTTTGTTTTAAGTACATCAAGATCAGGAAGCTTGCCAGAGTGTCTAGAGGTCTGAAACAGAAAGATGTAAAAGGAGCACTGAGAGAAATAAGGCAATAAGAAAAAACTAAATTGTGTTTTTCCATCCATGCTCATAGAAAGGATCTTAAAAGAAATTCAAATAACAGAACCTTTCTTAAGGAGGGGTCATTGAAAGATCTGTCTGAAAGTTATGTGTCACTAAAAAAGGCTATAGAAAAATCCACAAAGAGAAGTCACCAGGACCAGCTGATGAGTTTTAATGGAATTCAGGGGTAAGTTCTCACTATCAAAGGACAGAAAAAAAGACAAAATAGGATGTCAAATCCTTTTAAGACTTGGGAAAGGAGGAAGAGAGAGTTAAACCTAAGGTAGTTCAGAACAGGTCACCAGTCATGATTTAGGCCCAGTGCGTAACTGAGCACCATGATTCCCCAAAAAGTGGGTAGTCAAAATAAGGACATGAAAGGTCATAGGCAAAAAACAGACTCATCATAGGGAGAAAAAAACAACACAACTTTAATTTGTTACCAACAACATCAGAGTAGAACAATGCGAGATACAACAAAGTCAAAAGTCAAAGTCAAACACCTTCCTCTCACCCCTCCCTTCTTCTCGAGCTCAGTTTTGTTCCCAGTTTCCTTACCTCCCCCCACCTTTGCCCTGGTGCACAAGGGGGATTGGAATGGGGGTTGCAGCCAGTTCATGCCATGCGGTCTCTGCTGCTCCTCTTCTGGGGGTAGGGCAGGTCTCCTCCCAGCCTTTCTCTATGCTTCCATGTGGTGCCCTTCTCACAGGAGAAAAAGTCCACAAAAGTCCAATATTGGTCATGCACAGAACTGCTTCAGCCCAAGTCCACAAAGCTCCAATCCGGGTCTGCCCATGGTCACAGTTGCCTCACACACAAACTGCTCCAGCACACACTGCCCAGAGTCACAGCTTCTTCAGAGGCAGCCACCTACTCATGTGGCTCTGCCCCAACTAGTGGACTTCTATGGGCTGCAGGGGAAACTGGCTCTGTGCCCTTCCCATCCTCCCTTTCCTTTCTTCCTTCAATCAACCTTTGGTGTTTTTTAAAGTTGTCCTCCTCAGGTTCTACTACTTTCTCCACTGCAGATCTCTTCTGATGACTCTGAAGAGTTCCCAGCTCTCTCTTCTAGGCTGAAGCTGCAGCAGGGCTTAAGCTTAGGTTGGGGTCAGGCCAGTCCAGCCTGGCTGGGCAGGGCCGGGGCCGCTCCACCCGAACTTGAGGCCGTGCTGCTTGGGGCTGGTGCCAGAGAGAGCATGCCCTCTATGCCCCTTATATACATGAATTTGCAGCGGCGCTGATTGACTTGGCCCTGGTCAGAGGTGGGTCTGACATTGGAGCCAGGGGAGCTGATCAGGTAGCTTCTTACAGGGCTATGTCCATAGCCCTCCCCCACTACCAAAAACCAAACAAAAAACCCATCACAGAAAAACCCAATACATCACCAGACATCTCTACTGGATAAATTAACAGAAACTGCTACATGGTACACAATCAGAGTATCCATAAATACAATATTTGGGGAAGCATCATCATAGGAACTTCTCTGAAAGGAGTTTTATTCTGAAGTCAATATAAGTGTGAAAATAAATTAAGTAATTCAACAACTTCTGTCTCCAAGAGCTGTCAGAGAAACTGAGGTGCCACGGACAGAATGCATAGGGCCAAATAATTTGCTCCAAAGTAAGAGACAAAAACAAATACTAATGATTAGGATTTTTTCAATGGAGGAGGTCACAAGGGATGTCTTTCTATTAGTGCCTCTGTTATTTAATATTTTAAAAAGAGACCTGGAAAAGAGAGTGAACAGCAATATAACTAAGTTTGCTGATGATAGTATTTTAGGGTAGTAAGGGTGAGGGGTAACTGCAATGAGTTGGAAAAGGATTTCACAACCTAAAGCGTGTAAGTGATAAAAAGGTAGCTGGAATTCAATAAAGATCTGAAGGCTGAAGAGTATATTACACAAATAATGGCTAAAAATTTGGCTTATTTCGACTGAAAAAAACACCAAAGATGAGAGGAAATCTGACCACTTTCTATAAATACCACATTAGACATAAACATCAAGATCTAAAAGGTATTTAAGGCAAAGAAAGAAAGCTGGCACTGCAAACAAATTTAGTATGGAAATTATAAGCTTCTCAGCTGCCAGAAGCTCTAGATCAGCCTCTCCATGAGAGCAAAAACAGCCTGACTGGGCTTTAAGATAATAGTGGATAAGCACTGTGAACAAATTACGCAATCTGGTTGCCATGACAGCTCAGTACTGGGTTAGCTGCCCAACTTAGGTTGGATTCAATAAATAAAATTAAAGAAAAAACTTACCAGCACATAGCAGAAGCACTATGACTTGTGCCTATGCAGAAGCAAGTCCCAGTGCATTATCTATGCTGAAATAAGTTTCTGCTTAATGCCATTGTATGTTTCTGCTTCTCTTTAGATCAAGACAGGTGAGTTGCTTTGTGTGCAAGAAGCCTTGGAGATAACTAACAGTAACTCAGCCACATGCACAAGACTTCTATCACTAGAGACATAATTAGATTTAAAGTATTTTTGAGAGAGAAAGAATGTTCTGCTTTTATCAAAATGTCTGCTTTTCCATTTGATTGTTTCTCTAACAGCAGAGGTAGCTTTAAGTGTGAAGGTCTGGTCTTTTGCACGCTGTTACTTGATTTCCCAGAGCAGATCCAGTGCTGAGACAAATTAGTGATAGGTTAGTCAGCTAGCACAGGAAAGGTAATTAGTTAATAAAAGTAAGCTGTATTTATGTTATTGGGTTTTTTCACAGCAGTAGCAAGGTTCTGAAGTGATTTCCCTAAATCTTGCATTGACTTGGTTTGCAGAGCAGCTGGGGTGTTCATAAAAGAGAATCCTTTTGGGGTAAAATAAACCAAAAGCTCTGCTTCAAATGCACACAGAGGCATTAGGATTTGAACAGGACTGGTTCTTTGGGCAGTCTCAAGCCATGCGTAAGGCATTATATGCTGCCTGGGACATCAGGCCCTCACTGTCGCATCACAGCACTGCCAGATATTCACAGGGATGGGCATCGATAGCTGGAAACCCACCAGGAAGGCCGTGCCAGGGGAGCAAGGGCATGATCTTACCCCTACCCTGACACCTAACTGGCAGGGGACCTAAAACAGCCCAGCATTTACTAGAACTAGAAGACTTTAGTTATATTACAACTGCAATAAGTTGGGTTGAAGGGTTGTGTAACACCAGACAGCTGATACGGGCTCACTTCAAAATGCATACGTTTCCCAAGCACAAAATATTTACCTTGAACATAATGAGCTAAACTATTGAAAACTCGACAAAACATTGGACAAGTTACCAAACATCAAATTTACTGAATGGTTTGTCTTACTCATCTCAGTTTAATCCCTGAGGGAAGAAAGATTAGTTGGTTGTGCCTCGTCTTCCTTTAAAAAAATAATAAGTAAATCACAACCGACTCACCATCTAATTCACAAAGTTTCTTGAGTCTCTCTTGACTCAGCTTTCTCTAGCTTGTTCTGTTTTATTTTTGAAGGCATTTCTACAAGTGCATCCTTCATGTTGCTAGGTTTCAAGAGAAAGAAGTAAAGGAAGAAAACAAATCAATATATTTTTTCAAAGATAGCTCTTTATCAAAAGTCCAAAAGGAAGTATAAAACTAATCTTCTGTTACATATGTGCCAATCTTCCTTTTTCCCCAAATTTATTTTTTCATTTTTTTGTGATGTACACGTTGCATACAAAAATGTTTTGTTAAGAGGACAAGTACCCAAGAAAACCAAGTGTTAAGGAACTCATAAAATTGACATGACATAAAATTACAAAATTTAAGTAGTGTCTTCAATGTCCTCCTGCTTTAAAGTGTATGCATATGTGTGCGTGTGCACATGCAATCTCTTCTGTGTCTCATACAACAGTATCTACAGAAAGATCATTGAAATGCAGTCATGTTTGATGCAAAGCAGCTGGTCAACAAGATATAGAGACATATATGACAGATTAGGACAAGAGTTAAATCCGCAAGAAATGCGCCTAGTTTAAATTACAGGAAGAGTTTAGGTTGACAAAACAGAACAATCAGATTGGCTGGGGCAGAAATATTGTCACTCCTTAGTCTTCTGGAATGTGCCATCTGCCCTCTAATGACCACAGGAAACCAAGATTTCAAGGTTACTTTCATATCCAAAAGTGTCCAGGCAAGATACCAATGTCTGTACAGAAAGTACCCTTTGGACAAAGCCAGAGAAAATCAATACAAACAGAAACTGAATTTCTTGGGATGGTGGGGACACAGCTTGGCACCAGTTGTGGATATATTTGCATACTGGTCAGCAGCATAGTCTGATATAAATGATATTTTGGAATGAATAAGCAGGTTGTTGATTTATAACAATATAGCAAGATGAGCCAACAGATATCATTCAAGTCCATTACCTCAAAATTTGTGATGCCAATAAAATGAGACCTAGCTATGAAATGCTTCCTACTGTATTACTGCAAAGCAAAATCTCAATTATCTTATTTGTAAAGACACAATCTGTTTATTTCCATTTGAAGATCACAAGGCAAAACTATAAGGAGTTACACTACAATTACCCACAAATTTTCAGAGAACAAACAAAATATAAAGAACATTTTAGTTCTCTGTTGGTTTGGTTTCAAACCAAGTGATTTGAATAAATTGCCAAAATTAAAATCTGACCGATTTTGGCTTCACAGTGTTTATGTTTAGCTGCCATAGGTGATACAAAGATTGAATAGACAGTTACGATAGTCCACAAACTATCTTGGCAGATCTATCCTGAGACTGCTGTGCAACTTAAAGTCATAAAAATTGTAAACAAAAGCTATTAAGAACTGAATAGGCACAAACCTAGTAACTCTATATAGAAATGTAATTGGACTCTTAAAAACATTCTTCATATTTGAAACTTATCTGCATAATTTCAGACTTATTTCTTTGTACATTATTATTCTTTAACTATTCCAGTTTTTAAGACAATCGAACCTCAGATAAGTCGTATTTTTATTACTTCTAAGACTTTCCACTAAAAATTATTTATATTTGCACATTAAAGATACTATAGAAAAATCCCACAAAAATATTTTTTCCAATCTAATTATTATCTTTGCTTTAAAAAAGTCATCCAAGTTTTATCATTTAGACTCTAGAACATACTGAAATAGGAAATTGACAAAATTCTATCTTTTTTTCTGTTAATCTACCTTCTGCAGTAAGTAATGGTAACAACAGAAACTACTAGAAAAAAAAATTATAGGCCTGGAAAATTATAAATGAAATTATTTAACTCAGTTAAACTTAGCATTCAATGTGAAAAAGGGCTTTTTTCAGATCAGAGAGATCTGCAGATTACTAAAGCTGTAATACACAAATGCTAGCCACCAAAAAACCCCCCTCAAAATAAGTGTATCTTGTAGAGCTACCATATTGTTTAATACCAGGTAATTATTTTAAAATCTTTTTCTCCATTTCTATCTTCTTTCTCAGACTAGTTACCAAGCATCAGCCGAATGCTGCCTGATTGAGCTGCTACAGTTACTGGCTCTTTGGAATACAGGCTTTTTTCTAAAATTAATAACGAGGATTATTTTACTCTTGCAGAATTCAAATGCTCATAACCATCTACAAGAAAGCATTGCTCAAATTTCTTCCACATTAATCTGCAATGTTGCCCTCCAAAAAGGGGAAAAATAATTTAGTGAGAAAATATATAGTCATAGTTTCAAACTATGTTTTCTTCGGGAAAAAGTAGTGTTTAAATTCCAATTACATTACATCCAGAAATGAAAATGGCCTTCTAAATTACTGAGAGTAAACTTTCCTACCAAGGTTTCACCTCATGTGGCCAACTCACTGTGCCTCTTATAAACAAAGACATGTCCTAACCTACCCTTCCCCTGGAAAGCTGAACCCACCTATATTTCCAGCTTCAATCTGAAATTATTCACAGTCATACCTGTTCGGTTCAGCTTTCAGAGTAACTATTCATGTCTAATCAAGATAAACAATATTTAAGCAAAATCATCACCTGCAGCATTGTGGTGGAAAGATTTTAGATCACTATTCTTAAACACAAGTTAAGTTATTAACTTTGGCCATTTTTATTTCAAATTTATGTGAGTATGTTAGTGTGAAATGTATTAAATGAACTCTCTACACTTTAATGTTTGGCAAGTGCATTTTATGTTTATATGTGTGTGTTTATATATATAAAAATTTAAAATTTTGTTTTCACTTTTCACTATTATTGTACTTTTATTTTATTACTAAATTATCTCATGTTCCTCTGCACTACTCACCAGGTCTCTAGAGCACAAGTCCACATGCAATATATGGGGCTGGGGTCTAATTTTTCCTTTAGTCTCCAAAGGAAAGTGCCCACTGATGAGGTTTGTTTCTTCATCCCCTCCCTCCACACACCCTGGGATGGCCTTTGCAAACTCCCATAGCTCTTCCTTAGCTTCTAGAGATTCCATAGTGAGATTCAAGTAGAGTAGTAAAACACACACTGGAATCCAGTTCATATTGACTCTGCCCCTTCACTTTCTACTCAGGCTTTTTCCACAGTACTGTTTTTATTTTTACTCTCAATATTCTCATTCTTTTTTCATCAATGTCCCCTCCTTCTACTGTCCTACACCACAGTTCCTAAGGAGGCAGTGCAAAAAATATATGGGATAAGAAACTGCTGCCAGCAGTAACTTTGAAGAGCTGTGAGGAAGAGGTAGAAAATAAACCCTGCTTGCTGTCCACAGCCACTTGTTTGTCAGTGACATTTCAGGTGGTGTGCATTAGGCAGTGCCAGCAAGACATGCACAGCCATCTCTCCAAATGAATGATTAATGACTGAACTGAGGCAGTGAAATGACAAGGTCTAAAAAATGAGAGTGACAGTCTAAGATTAAAATCCACACAGGGCTTCTGATCTCCCCCCAAAGTAACAGTGCTGTCTACCTCTCCAAATTGCAGGGAGCAAATTCTCAGAGACTCGCGGGTTTGCTGTGGCTGAGAAGGATCTCAGAGTCCCCCCAGTCTAGCGCAACCTCCCTGCTCACAGCAGGGTCACCTACAGCAGACCATTCACAACTATGTCCAGTTGGGTTCACAATGCCCCAAGGATGGAAACTCCACAACCTCCCTGGGCAACCTGTGCCACTGTTTGACTGCCCTTACAGTTAAAAGAAAAAAAAAAAAGGCAAAAATTACTTTTTTCTCTTTTTTCTTTTTCTTTTAAGTATTTTCTTATGTTCCTATGTTCCTTTTCAGAAACAAAGATGACAGAGAGAAAAAAAAATAGATCCTCTAACTCATTTTATTTTACTAATTGCAATTTCTCTGGTTACCACAGAGATTGAAACATTTCTTAAGCTAGGGACTCATGTTCACAAGCCTTAGCATTAAGTTATGGGAAGTGTCAGGGAACCCGGCTCTGAGGCGAGGTCTCAAAATTCCCATTCTGTGCCTGTCGGTATTGTGCAAACTCAGGAAGCCAAGGCAAATAGGCAACACTGAATTAGCAATTGCTTTGCCATCTAATGAACAAACATTTTTTAAAAGCAACATAAACACTCGTTCCTACCCATGCAACACTTTATCAGCAAACCCAACAGTGCAAAATTTTAAACAAAAATTCTGTAAGATCAGCTCCTAAAATTTATCCAGTTTGCATAATTACGTCTTTTTCACAAACAATTGTTCTCAAACTTTTATGTGACATCAAGGCATATCCTTTAGAGATCCGAATTTTAAAAAAACCTTTGAAACTTAAAAGTAAAGTCCAAAGAAAGTACATACAATTTGAAGAAAAATAGATGAAAACCAAACTAAATCAAAACAAAAACCAAAAAACCCCAATCAAATAGAAAGGAAGTAAAACTTACTTACATCCTAATATGGGAGAGAAAGACTTTTGGAAGATTATATTTATCCAAGAGAAAAAAAAATATAGTTAAATTAGACAAAAACAATACTCAGTAGTAATAATAAATTCTACCTACTGAGTTTAGACACTGTCTTAAAAAACCCATAAAGATAAGACTCTCATTTTGTATCAGGAAGGACCTCTAAGATTAAAAAAGAATCACAAACCTCACTGAACATGATTTCAATATCATATAGTATAAGCACAGTTCAGCATCAGCGGAAATAAAAATACAGTATTTCATTCATACTAAAGAAATGTTACACTGCCTCACATACATGACTGCCCTTTAACTCAGTTAAGTTCTTTCACCATTAGATCTCAGACAATTGGTCAAGGCATGAGCATGTGATTTCAGATAATTTTGTTTTCTTTTGTTCTTCTAACTAAATGATCAGTTTTGTCTTGGGGGGGGGGTGTCACATAATTCTTTCTCAATTGCAGCATAGGATTTTTGACACCGTCTATAGCATACATTAAACAAAGTACTACTACACCTGAAATATTCCTTACTAAATTTAAAACCCGTTTCAGGCAACTTTTTGAATGCATTTGGTTTGGTTTCTGTTGTTTTTTTATGCTTCTTAACTACATTGCAGGACACAGGAGATAAAGAACATAGTAAGAAGAAGTACCGTTAGAAAGAGTAAAAGATAAATAAAACCAAAAAAAATATTTTCCAAGCATTTCCATAGGCATTACTAGATGTGTCAAGCAAAGGTCTGGGGTAAAAGCTGCATTTAAAATTGAGTGTGAGGGATCTAAACTGCAAAAAACCAAAAGTTTTTTCTGACTTACATTTATCCCAGAAGGCTGTTGCCATTCCCTCTTCGGGGCTCTCACTGGCCAGGGTGATCACATGACACAGGGAACCAAAATAGAAAAGTCTCAGGAGCAAGGAAGCTGAACCAGAAAGACATTTGCGAGAAAAGACGTATCGTCGCCACAATAACACACCCTTAGCAGCAAAAAATGATAAATTTAGACAGGAACCTAGCCTGTATTGAAAAATGTGCAATACCTTGAACCTTGTAGCTTGGCATCGACCACCTTTTCGACACACAGGGAACATTCTCTGCTATAAATCTCAGTCCGTGTCTGTATGTAGCTAAACCTGATAACTACTCTAATAAATCTCAACAAATTACCAGATCTAAAAAGAAAAAAGATTTATTACATTTAAAAATAAATATACTACAGTTTAAAAATAAACTTCCACTGTTGGAACCATTTTCAGCTTCAGGCTAAGGTTTTTAGCAGTTTGTATCTAGAAAGAAAGCAATTTTTTTAAAAGCATATGCTCTTAAGATAATTGAGAGAGGTATAAGCACATTTGGAACACTGCTTTCAGTTCTTCTACAAGTAAAAAATATAGTTGCAGACCTATACAGTAGTAAAACATGCACCATAAATCTGCAATTATAAATAAAGAGAAGGTTCAAAGAATCCATGGCAAAAGCTGAACAGATTAATTACTGACCAAATGCAAGTTCTAGACAATGATAAAAAGCAGTCAGATTTGAGGTTGCTGTTTAATATGCCAGTCAAAAGAGCACCTCTTCCAGTTTTGTAAGGTTTGCAGAAAACAAGTTCCAGCAAAATACTGTTGTTTGGATTACAGGAAATACACATTGCCTTTTGTAACAGTTAACTCTTTCATCATCTACTAGTTTATTTGAAAGTAGATTATTACCATTTTATGTTGTTTAAAATGCCAAGTATTCCCTTGTTTCTAGTGCATGTTTGGACAGTTATTGTAGAAGGAGGCTTTATCTCCTTCTGCAAATAACAGCATGAAGAAGAACATAATAAAGGAACAGAGAAATATGCTGCATATGTTAAAAGGACAGGGGCAGGAATTTAATCCTTAAATGCCATCACCCTCATCTTGCAGTTATAAGGCAAAATATTGAAATGCCCACACTTTCAATGCAAATGGCATTAATTAATGCAAATTGAAATAGCATGAAGAGGAGTCAATAAACCAAGTTATTCTCCCTTCATTAAAAAAAAAGTATTTTTTCTAAATAGTAAATAGTAACATTTTATCAATAATACATATGTATCAACATGTATACATAATTAGAGAATATCTCCAATCAAGATAGATACTTTGATTTTACAAATTCAAGATCTATTTTATTCTACAGGATATCCCAATACTCACACTGGTTTTTTCTCAAAGTGAGGTACTAGTTCACATAGACACAGTAGCATAAAATGGCTATTTGTACCTTCTCTGTTCTTATTAACAGATGTGAAAGGAAACATGAACATTGACTCAAAATAGTAGAATAGAAGAATACACCAGAGCTGTTGCAATTGATTATTTAAATACTAAGGAAATCTTTCCAAAACTACTAAATTTGAAATATCCGAAGCTTATTTTATTCTGAAAAAAAAATACATTTTGAGATCCATAGTGCATATTACTGTACACATACCTCCAAGTGTTATACCAGGTACATGATTTTTATCACTGTGCTCATATGAAAAGCTTTGTATCACTTAAATTGTGCAATTTTGCAGATAATGTGGCAGAAATCAAGCCAATGGAAGCTTTCCATTGATCACAATAAGAGAGATATTGGAGCACTGAAATAAGTACACAGAACGGTGGATTCTGTCATAGCTCTTAAAAAAGCGACTAAAGAGAATTGACTTCAGCTACATACTGTGCATTGATTTAAGAAGCCTGAATGAAAAATCACCTCTTGGATTAAGGTTAAATGTAACAGTGTCATGCTTTGCAATATTTCAGAGAAGGCCCAGATAAGTGCTAATAGTTTTCTCAGATGGTTCTCACAGTACTTCACAAACACACTGCAAATCATCTCAGCAACCACTCTATGGCCAAATACATAGCTTATTTTGTATGTTTTGTGTCATATTTTCCAACATTTCATTGTTCAATTTGAAACTACGACAAACACATAGGGTGGTGGCAATGCTACAATATTCCACTGTAGATAACTCAAGAGAATGGAAATGTAATCATATAGAACTCAAACCTACAGGCAAAGACAGTGAATCAAATGGCTGGAGGGATGCCTAGGGAAAGAAATGCACCCTTCCCAGGGAAAAGCATGGCAAAGAGAAAGTACACCATCGCCCAAACAGAGTAAAAAGCCTTAGGTAGAAACAGAAAGTGTCAGTAAATCCTGGAGCTTAATACAAAGCGAGTAACAGTATGAACAGAGTAGAACATACGTTTACATAGCTGGAACCAAGGCATCAGGTCTGTGTTATTCTGCATGCTTGCTTCCCTCATTTTTCTTAACACTGATGTATATACACAGTAGAGCCTTGCTTAAATAGGTGTTCATCAAATGAGCAATTTGTCAAATACTTCAATACTCAACTTATTTACTCAAATATTATCCAATATACCTCTATTATTGTATAAAATTTCTACTGAAAATTTAATAGAGACAAACGTATTTTCAGTCTAATACTTGCCCTGCTCTGAGAGTACATTCTGATTTTCAAATAAATCAACTCATAGACAATTAAAGAATACTGTGAAAAATAGTGTGCGGAAATAATTTGCAGCCATTTAAATTGCTCGAAACATGTATTCCTATTTCACTTTCTTGGTAGATAGCTTAATTTTTGAGCCAGAAGAAACCAAGTGATTTTTTTTCAAGCTGTGGGCTCACTTGTTATTCAGAGGTATGACTAAATTGAACTAATACTGTGCAAATCTCTCCATAAATTAATAGAATACTAAGCAAGCAAAATAGCAGCACCATAAGGTTATTCCACATCTGGTTTTAAACACAGTATCTGGATCCCTTTCTACTGACAATACTAATACATCTGCAAACAAGCTTTCTTCACCACTCCAAAAAATTTTAAATCTTACTACTATCACTAAGTTCTCATATGTCCTAAAGGGATAGTTTTCTGTAAAATTACTGGGAAATTTCAGTACAAATACACAGAAATACTTTAATAACATGTTCATCCTTCCTTATGTTTAGTTTAGAGCTGTTTATTTTTTAAAAAGAGCAAAAAACTACTGTAGATATTAGTATTCACTGACATACAAATGGGAGTAAATTATATCATACTTTTTAAATCTCTGCTGTGTATAACTGTAATCCACAGCCTTATGAACAAATTGTAGTAATCCTGGTGCACAAATTGGCCTTTAAGATCCTAAAGATAATCTTCTGTAACAGATGGCTCCCCTAATTTATTGAAATTCACCACACACTGTAAATTTACTAGTATCTGGTGTTACATCTTCTCTAAACACTAACATGCATGTGTTACTCACAAACTGTTGAGGATTGAAAAGACCATCCTCATGCAAGGTTTTTAAACACATTAATGACCTTCTGTGACTGAAGATACCAAGTATTGATATAAAACTGAAAGATATATCCCTTCCCTTCTGGAAGAAAAAGTATCCAGTGTGTTCTAATGAAATAACAAAACCTATTCCTCCCACTCTAGGGATGACTGCTTCTACTAAGGACTTTTTTCTCCTTGTTTAATGTTAATTATAAATTCTCATCCCTACCAGACAGAACAATCCCTAACAGGGACACAAACACTAATTGAGTAATTTTGTGCTGCAAGCAAGAAGAGAATGGAAATAAGAGACATTTCTTAATCTGTTCATGCACATAATAATACTTCACACATTGAAGACAATAACTTTGCCACCACCTTTCAGTTAGTACACTCAACACACAAGCCAGTTTTATGCAGTCCTTATTTCTGCTAAGAGAAATAGGAAAACCTTGGGAAATATCAGGTTATATATATTATCCACTGCCTGCTGTATCAGCCGTCAGTACGTCACAACTACAGTCTATTCCACCAAATTATTGCAAAGACTAGAGATCTACAATTCATATTCATTTTGAAGGTTGCTACCAGGTTATCTTTCAATTGAAATGAATTAAGCAAAGTAAAAAGATACATATGCCATCAGTATTTTAAACATAACTAAAACTTTAACTTTGGGTTGTTTTGATACAATGCAATACTATGAGATATTTTGCTGAAATAACTAATGCAAATTCAGTCTCTTTAATAAGGAAGATCTTTACTCACTTCTTTTCTGTCACCAAATGTTACTAATCAATTTAGACTGCACAACTGAAATTTGGCCTTTACTACAGCACTAAAAATGCATGTTCAGAAAAATATTATCAAAAAAGTACGCACCAAGCAACTACATAGCTAAGAGCCTAGCTGGGATCAAGAGCATTTAAACTTTTACAGAAAATTTCAGGTTACAACAGACTTATTCAATCAAAACATCTTTGTGATCAAATTAGGTTCTTGCTTGATCACTAGCAATCAAATATATTATTTGGGTCTCACATTCCCCATACGTCATTCAATAACAATCTCATTGTCATCATTATCACCATCTGTTCAAGAAAGGTCAGGATTTATATGAACAAATTAGTTCCTAGAAACATAATATTAGAAATGATTTAAATGAAAAGGTTAAACAAATTAATTTCCTTGTTACAGCTGTTGAGCATTAAGAGAGAGACAAAGTCCATTCAAGTCAGTGGTCAGATTCCCTTCTCCTTCAGTGAGCTTTATAATGGCCTAAAGAGTACCCAGAAGTTCTTTACACACATTTTTCTGTCCTCTGACACTAAGATTGTGAGTGCCTAATAGCAAATCAGACATATGTATTGATTTTAGCAGAGGTATTTTAAGTAGGTGAATCAGAGTGATTTACATTGTATGGGTTTCACTTCTGAAGTGCCCAGCAACAAAGTAGTATTTTCCCTAGTACCGAGACTTTAATTCAAACCAGAATCAACTTCAGAAACTTGATTAGGCATAAACTGTGAAAACTTTTTCCCATGTTAAATTTATGTTCCAGGAAATACAGTCGTATTTCACTCAGTGAATCTAGAAATCACTTTGCCACTAACAGAAGAATACAGGAGGCCTACCAAGTTAGACACCAGACACTTGGGATTTTTCAGTACTTCAGAATCAGAGTACACAATCAGGCACAGATTAAACAGATCTTGTTTTCATACAGTTGTATGTTTATAACATACTGAATAGGCCTCCAGGATTTTTCCATTACCGGTAAAGTGGTTTCTAGATTTGTTAAGATCTTGTCTACCCAGTCAAACACTAGACCCTTGTGATTTTTTTACCTCCATGTTAATATGGGCCATCTCTAATCAAAAGAACATTTTTCAGACATTTGCTGGTAGATACAATAAAGAAATTGGCAGACATTAAAGAACACATATTACAGGTGCATACACACAGCTGGAGAACATGTATAAGCAAAAAATCGTGGAAGAGGTTAAAATATAGGGAGAGAAACAAAGGAATATATAAAAATTCACAGAGATGTATTAAAAAGCTATTTCTTTCTGGTAGTATTTATGTTGCCTATATTATTATCTATGCAAAGCTGAGTTTTCCTGATGGGTCACTACAGCTATATAGACATGCTCAAAATAGTGCTGTTCAGGTCAGGTATTGACAGAAATGTAGACTCAATAACAAAAGACATTCAGTACAAATTACAAAATCTGCTTTGGGGTCTGGATATACACTAGGTATCTAATTCCAAGTAGGATGTATGCTACAATGGCTGCACATTGTCCAGCAGTTTAAAGTTGGTTCAGATATATAAACATAGTCTGCAATACCAACTTTTCATACAGGGCAGAAGCATCCTAAACAAGTTACTCACTCACATAGAGTATTCATCTTTAGTGAAGAACTTTTCTACAGAAAGACCCTTATGGAAAATCCAATGTATGACCTTGCAGTTTTCTCAGAGCTGTCAGAAAGCCTAAGCAAAGCCAATTTGCAAAGAATATGGAAAGACTATCACTGATGGAGATCAGATTTTTTACCTTAATTGTTTTTCCTCAGACACAGTGGGCAAAATTTGAATGCCTATATATTATGATTAAAGTATATATTTTTCTGTTATCATAACAAAATGCAATGAACAAATATATTTTTTCTCTAATTTCTAACAAGAAAGGAAGAAAGAGAATAGAAAAGTCATCTGTTCCTAGAGATCAAATAGAGGTAATTATAGCCTAAAAGATGAAAGGTTTGTAAAGTTATAAGAAAATTATAAAAGATGTTATAAGAGACATAATAACAAATCTTAATTAGAGTAGGCATCAGAATTACCAGTAAAACAATAGGGATATTAACCCACACAAGCCACTGAGTTAGTAATGGAAAAGCCAGGTTTGTTGTTAACACAAGTATTTTTCAGTTGAAACTCAAATAATGATCACATTTTACTTGCCCTTTTATATTAGTAGCACAATTTAATAACAGAGTTAGTTTCAATTTTGTAGCTACTTCCTGAAGAAGGTTTAGTGAAGTTGAGGGAAAACTGACCTGTACAATTAACTATTTCTTTTTATGATTTGGTGTGGGATGGAGATGAACAAAAAAACAGAGAGAAAAGGGATGATCAAGAGAGATGGAAAAGCTATGGACTACATTTTTGGTAGGAGAAATTTAGAGAAAAGCAAAAGTAACTTCCCTTCTCTCTTCTCCCCTCATTCTTCCAACCTTTCATTTAAATACGACCACTACATGGAAATGCTAAAAATATTAGGATGCAAGAAGAAACTATCAACAGATTATCAAAAACATTTTTTTGACAGAAAGGAAGTGGCCACTCTGAAATATTTTAAAAATCAAGGTATTTCCGGCTATATGTCATTAAAGAAATTTCAGAATGAGAGCTGATTTTCTATCAAAACATCCAAATATTTTATCATGAAAATAATAAATCAGAAAGTTAATGATTTTTCATAATGCTTTTTTTAAGTTTTACTTTTAAGTGGAAAAAAGAATTGGTAGAACTGGAATTAATTTTATAAATATTTTTTGAGGAGCACAATGGACTTTTTTGCCATGAATTTCATCCCTCTCTAAATATACTAACTAGCTAATTCTAGGTACAATGTGACTGTAAATCAGGCACAGAATTAAAGCATTTCATACTACATGCACACTATTCCAATACACAAACAGTTAACCCAGAACAATGCACAGCAAGAAAGTGATCCTTGCAGAAGTTACCTATCTTGCAGAGTTAGAAAATAAACACAAATTACTCCAGAAATACAACAGCATATTAGTAATAAAGCTCCTTCAACTCAGATTGCATATTTTGAAAAAGGAAAATGTCACTAGTCATTCATGTTAACAGTTAGGTCAAAAGTATTTTTTATTACTGCTGTCATTATTTCACTTAGCTTCTCCTGGATCAATATTTAGATGACAGAATCCATTTTAAATGAACAATAGCTTGAGGTTCCAAAATAATTTGAACAAAATAAATAAACCAACACACAGCACAGCCTTCAACACATAACATAGTCTCCAACATGTGACAGAATAAATCTTAGATTTTATTATTTTAATTTTCACAGAATTATTGGCATTTATAAAACATTTATTTATCTGCCTATGGGTTGTATGGGAATCCCCAGAATCTTTTATTCTTTTCCCAGCATTACTGGTACTGTCACTTGCCCCTTACAGTCAGAGCAAGATGAGTGCAGCAGCAATGACACCCAGGAGTACTGACACCTCAGCCACCTGGGCTCTTTCTGTGTTCATGGGGAGGCTGAGTTTTCAACAGCAACTCATGTCACCTTCCATTGGGATGAGGTAAGTGCTGCCTCTCCCACTTCAGATTCATACTCTGCTCAGCTGTATTATTTTTATATCATAGAAGTGGGATATTAATGGAGAGGAGAGGATTCATGGGAAAAAATGTGGTGCCTGAGTTTTCGATAGAGGAACTGAGAGAACAGCAAAAAGGAAAAGCTTCCATTCCTTTCTTGATCCTTTTCTCCTTCCAAAACTTAGTTTGTATTCACTGAATGTAACTTTAACCAGTTGATATAATGTTGTTGCCTCTCACTACTCGTTCATGTTCTCTTCAAAAGGATGGGATGAGCTGTGATGCACACTCACACACAGAAATATGTACTATCACCCAGAAACACAGCTGAGGCAACAACATTTCCCCTAAGTGGGATGAGGAGCCAGATGTGCATAGATGGCCAGGAACCAGCAAACATCCGCATTTGTAATTCTTCAGACATCACATTGCCAGCTTCAGCTGCATCACATCTGTTCTCTAGCACAGGCGACCATGAACATAAATAATGTTCCTAGTCTCTACCTGTAGCTTCCACAGGCCCAGCATTCCGTACCCTGAGTATCAAACAATATCTAAACCTTTGGAACACAGATGAGGAAAACTAAAAGCACAAGAGGTCAAGTTTCTCTGTAGCCAGTTGAAGACTGCAGAATAAACTCCTAAGAGGAAGCTCTCACTGCTTGACCCAAATCCTATTTGTAACTATTAGATCTGGCCAGCATACTGGCAGTCAGATGATGCCACAAAATGCTTCTGTCACACCCTTGCTCCTGATAGACTGAAGCTATCATAGCTACTGAAGATATTTAATTCATTTTCCCTTCGAAGATCAGACAAAATTAACTGCCATCAGCTGAGCCTCACATATACCCCTTAGTGTCTGGTTCCCAAGAATATGGGTTTTCAGTTGGACACCAAGGATGTACTACTGAGGACTTTCTGTGTGGGTCACTTCTAGAAGCAGTGCTGGAGAGCAAACCCTGTCCTTTATATTCAGAGAAATAAAGGCCATCAGGCAGTAGATAAGGCAGGCCGCGCTGAGTTATACAACAGTCCCATAGCAAGTCTCCAACAATGTCCATAAGCAGGCATCTAGGGAAGAGTAGGAACAGATAAGCACCCATAACATTTCTCCCCATACTTTCCCGAACTCCAACCATTTTCATTTATGGAGGCTTCCTGAGCCAGATGCAGCTTCTGTAAACCACAAGCAGAATATGTGTATGTCTTTGGGAAAGGTTATTCAAGGAAAAAGAACATAAACCCAGAGACTTTCCTCTCAGCGCTATCTTAAATGCTGTATTTTCTGTAAACACACTCTTGAGAAAAATCTACAAAAAAGCTAAAACCTAACAGAGAAACAAGAAAGATAAATAAAAAAAAAACCAGAACAACTTAGCAGAAACTACCTGCAAATGTATCCTTAAAAACACTCTATGTATTTTAAACACATCTTTAAACTATTTTTCCTAGTAACAATGGGAAAAAAGAACCTGACACCTTCATATCTATTAAACAGGAAATAAGAATCTGAACTGCTTTTAGTTTTTTAATATTGCTCTTTAAAAAAATATTACCATCTTCTCATTTTCAGATTCCAGAAAAATACAAAATAAAAAAATATTTTGAGACTTCAAAAAATAAAAAAGGGACATACTGACAAACTTACAAGGACATGCAAACTGGTTTCTAAATTTGTGGGACTGTGCACCCTTTAAGTTGTAGGAAGCAGTCACTTCAATGAAGCAATGAATGCTTCTTTAACATGCAAGCCAAAATTATTCCTTGAATCTTGTGCCCTAAGTAGTCATTACTGATAGAAAAGAAGCAATCCTGGTTTTCCATTTGTACTTCTGTGTCTGAAATAAAGGGCAGGGGGGTAAGTATATTAAGCTTATTAAGTACTAATAGGTTAATTCACACTACATGATCATAACATCCACCTCACTCTGGATTTGTTACACATCTCTGTCCGTGCAGCAATCCCACCAGACTGCCGAGTGATAAAGTGAGCCAATGAAGCAGAATGCAGGCCTCTATCAGAGGTAGTGAATCCTTTGGTGACATACCACCTCAACTCTAACACTGCCCTTTCATTTAAATCTTTTTTCTCAGCTGCAGATAACTGCTTTCCACACCTAACCCTGTAAAAAAATTGCCTGAGGGCTTCTCAGAAACATGGCAAGTGAGCTCTGCAAGAGGGATTATAAGTGTGTGGACAGAAGTGCAAGGGAAAAGAAAGGATAAGGCAAAGAAAGGCTGACACAGAGCCTAAATAACCAGCCATGCTGCTCCTTGGCTGTCAAAGTAGCCAGGTGAGCCTGGTCAGCATCAGTTGCAAGATCTTCCTCCAGCAGTAGCTGCTGCCCATTCAGGTATTCCCTCCCTTGTGGATGGGTGGCTGTGACAGCAGGAGCTGCCCCGTCTTTGCAGGGCTCTGGTACTGCCAAAACAAGCAGTATGATTCTCTTTTGCCTTTGCAAAATGGCTAAATTCTACCTAAATGGTAGGAACGGCCTAAAAATCAAACTCACAGGAAAACTGAGGAAAAAGGGTACTGTTAAATCAGTCTATTTTTAGGTATGACCTTACAGGTTAAAGTTGGGTATAGAGCTCAGACAGGCTGCAGTTACTGAAACATAAATTCAGAGCTCCTGACATTCATTTAGACAAAACATTACAGATCAGCAAATTGCCCAGTCTTATGATCCAACTCATACAGAATTCAGAAATGCTGTCTGAAATCTTAGTTAATGTAGTAGTAATAAGTAATAATAGTAAGTAGTAATTTTCTCCAATAGTACCATACTTTATATGTCACACAGGCTAGAAAGCTAAATGAAGAGCAAGGTGCATGCATCTCAACATGCAGAGTTAGATGATGTAACTCTGTCCTTATGCCCTGTTTCCTTCTTTTTAAGCGTATTTCTTACCTCAAAATGCTACCTCAAAACAGACTCCCCATTCTGCCTGTTGCCAGTCTTTGGATGCTTTTTCCCCAGAGGAGTCATTCCACATGACTGCCAATCCTAAATATCCAAAAGTCATATCTTACTTCAAAAACTGTATGGCTTGGGTTTGGGGATTTTTTTTTAACTTATCTTCACTTTTTTTTACCTCTGAGGCAAAATTTTGAAACTTTTCTCTGTATTTGTGAAGAACAGAAACTCATATTAAAGAAAAAAAAGAATGTAATATAATCACACAACCCTGCTTTTTTTTTTAATTAACAAAGTCCTCATTTCGTGTAAACCACAATAAAAGTCTGAGATAGCTCACCACAGAGCATACTTTCCATGTCTGCCACTTGCCAGGAGTCCTATCCTCCTCCGAGTCTCTCCAACCCACAGCAACCCATCTCAAGCTCATACCCAAACGGCAATTCTCAAGCCCCTTGTCCACTTGCACTCCCCTTCCTGACCTTTCCAATTCGGCGCTTGCTTACTGTCACATTTGGGTTAACATCCAAGGGCAGAGGACAGTTCAAGGCAAAGCCCAAAGCACTGCACCAGAGTGCTTTTCTGCAACAAGAAATTTCTGCATGCAAGAGATCATCTCAGTGAGAAGAAAGCACGAAACATCATCCACTTGAAAATCTATTAAGTCTACAGTACAGTCTAGTACAAGAACCTGGATAAGAATAGAGATTATTTTAAATTTGCTTAATTATTTTTTATTAATTAGAATTCAATTTTAGTTAAATGATTTAATTTTAATTAGTGATTCAAAGTTAGACTACACATTGGCAAGAATGTCCAAACCAAAGCTGACACCCAGGTCTGAGCAACATGAAGAATGAGAGTTTTCTCCACCATGATCAAAAAAAGAAATAAGGGTGATGAAAAGGATTAAATTAATTCTGTTTCCTTTAAGCTGATGGTCAAACATCTATGAAAAATGTGCCAGGATTTTAGATTAAGTGGAAAGGAGAAAGAACTGAAATTAAAAAAAAAAAAATAAATATGTTTGTTCTTTGTTCCTCCTCTTCCTTCCACTCCTCCCAGGAGAATTACAAAATAGTGACAAAGAGGAAAGAATTAATTGTGTGGAGAGGAAAGTGCAGAGAAGTGCCAAAAAAAGTTGAAGACTTCAGGGGAAAGCCTATGCGTTATTGCCAGATTTAAGGACATTTTTTGGTTTGCTTTCCAGATGTAATTGGAGATGATAAAACTGATAATTAGAAAGAAAATAACAGCTTAGGAGAAAAAGCAGGACAATGTGCTTGCATAACTGGTAAAACCAAAGAATTTTCAAATCCAATAGTCATTGAGGATAATGTTAAACAACAACTATTAGAGATAAACACTTGATAGATTATACCCAAGGGCACTGTTTGAGGCAGCCAAACCAATCATTGGCTCGTTAATGTAGCAGCACAGCAGTTCAAAAAGGCACTTGGCACTTCTTGGCATTTCTTGGCATTTCTTAGAACATTTCCAGAGTGATCTGTGCACATCACAGTGACCTGATCACAAGTATTAGTCAGAGATGGGTAAGTAGAATCTCAGAGGACAACATTTGCAGAGGATTTAAAGACTAGTTATCATAGCCAGATCTAGGTCTCTTCACAGATGTTAGTACTTAAGGCTTATTGAAAGCCAATGCAAAGTATCTAGGAATGTAGGTCAACTCTTGTTGAATAGAAGGCCTTATTCCATAAAATGATGACTCTAAAAAGGCTCAAGATACTCTGCATAACTTCTGTCATGGCCATATATAAATACCTGGTATTAAACAGTCCACTATTGTAGCCAAGCTTACTCTTCAACTTGCCCAGTCTGAGCAGCATGAATACACCACCTATGCTTCTGGCCTTTTAGCTACAACCCTGGGCATAACGACCCTCTACCCAGCACCCGGCACAGTAGCTGAAACTGCAGTAACTGGCTGAGCTTCCCCAAGAGTGCAGGACCACTTCTTCCCAAGACTACATGCTCTTTGGTTCTCTCATTGTAAAATAAGAAAGAAAGGCTTGCCAAAAAGTAGGAGGTAAGAGAAAATTTTATAACATCTGTACATGAGTGCAGACAATGAAGCCCTTAGCAGATTCTGAGAATTATCCTGTAGAGAAGAGCTGACAATCTTTTCAAAAAGTTATTAATATCCGGGAAGATACTAGAAGAAAGGATAAAAAGAAGCAAA
>NW_010176610.1:0-11665 GCF_000695765.1 Mesitornis unicolor | reverse complement strand
ACAAAAAAAAAAAAACACACACACACACACACACACACACACACACACAAAAGGCAAGCAAGCAAACAAACAAACAAAAATAAAACCCAAAAAACCAAACAAACGACAAGAGAGTGTTTCTGGTAATCTTTCTGTAAATTTATCTTTACTGTTAAACAAGAAATGGAACAATTACTAAAAAAATATTTACTGGCTAGCAATAGGTTTGTGCGAATCAAACCATATTAAATTATAAAAGATAAAGCTTGCCAAAAATCCATTTCTCTTTCCAAAAAAAAATTATGAAATTAGTGAAAGGCATTAATTACTGTGTGACAGTAAGAAAGGATTTGATATATTGTAATAATCATAACTTAAAAATTAATTCCAGCTGACCTGGATAGCAACATTGCCAAATTCAGTGAAGTTATCTATAGTTACATTGTTATGGCCCTTTAACATTTGCAAAGAATAGAGAACGCAATCTATAATAGGGTAAGTTTTAAGACATGCCTCACTTAACATCCACAAGATGGAGAAGAGAGGATACTTGTTTTATTACTGTATTAATACACTTCCAACCTTACAAAAGAAACATTTTTCTTTAAAACCTGTGTGAATAGCTCAATCTCATGCTGCAGTTTTCCCACTCCATAGTGGTGTTTCTTCTTGTACCTGCAAGCCATACACTAACTCTTTGACATAGTAACCTGCTGCTGAAAAAATTATCTTGAATTCTCCAGTCACTTTCCATTCACCTTTGGTTAAGAGATTACTCACCACAGCTTGTCCATGATTACCATTTGCTCACCACAAACTCTGTCAGTGTTCCCAGTAGAAAACAATAGGGGAGAAAAACAAAAAGGAAAAGAAAAAAGATAAAAAATAACAGGACAGCATCCTGTACAACTTTTAAAGGGGACAGCATCTGTCTGACAACACTGGCTGCACACTGCACAGGGTACACTGGCACACAGAGACATGGGAGGAGGGAGGAACTGGCCACTGAGGCATAATGAGAACACCTTGTTGAGAGTACACGTTTTAGATCATCTGGATAAGTCCATGCCACTGTGACACCTATAAGAAATAAGCTAACCCAAGAATTGCTAAATCAAGAGGCAGATAGTACAGAGATGCTTTCACTGCATGGTCTGAGCTGCCTCCTGTTTAGCTCAAGCATTGCTCCTCTGATAAACTGTGAGCTTGTAGGGGGAAGGATTCAATCTTTTGAAACATAGCAACAAACTGAAGAAATGCTGCATTACATTGCAGATATCTGCAACCAGACAGTATTCTTTTAAGGGCTTTTGGACATTGAGACATTATAAGAATTTGGGGGAACCCTTTCTGTCATAAAGATATTGACAAAGAACAGTCCCGAGTGGAATATGAGGAACCAAAAAGGGGTTAGTATGGGTGACCTACAAGGAAAGATATAAAAAAAAAATCACATAATCTGTTTTGGCTAAGTGATGTTTGAGACCACTTCAGTTGTATTCAGAAATTTAAAAGGTATTAAGGAAGAAGAAAATATTTTTAACATCATGAAAAGAAGCATAAATATAAAGGGTGGGGTGATATTAAAAGGAAAATGTAGAAATAATCCTTATCAATTAACAAAATATTCCTGACTCTGAAGAAGTCCTCCAAAGCAGTCAGTCATCAGCTAATGTTGTGGGATTTCCAAATCCTGAGCAGGTCACTTACTTAAAAACAATCAAACCTATGGAAAATGCATCTGAAGATACATGTATCTTGATACTTGAAGCCATCTGAAATAGCTTTTCATCTCAATTTTTTGTTTTGTTCAAAACAGTACTATGTACTCCTTAACGAAACAGTGGCCTAAGGACATCTTTTTATTATGAATTTGAAGAGTTTGGATTCTGATATAGGCAGAATTATAACATAGTTTCAACTGAATCTCTGCAGAGCAGCTTTACTATTTCTAGGACATTGGGGTCTAAATTTGAAAGGTCCCACAACTTCCATATAGCCAGGAACAATCTTCCTCTTGTCTGATTGCTGAAGAATAGCCATCCTGAGCTCTGCCTTCCATTCTGAATTTTAAAATATACTCTTTTCCACAAATTTGGTCTGAACATTCTACCTTATGCTGTATGACAGGCCCAACCTGTTAGTCCTTTATGCCAGACAGAAAAAAGGCTGCTCCTTTGAATGATTTACTGCCTTCTCTGAGTTTTCACTGACATAAAAAATACTTCCTTTAGATTTTTTTTAAAGAATGTTTGTATGCAACTCCTCCATACCCATGAACAAGTTTAGCAAGCGCAGACAAATGCTTTAAAATGCTATCTGTTTTCCAAGGTCCGAAGCACAGATGTCTCTTTTTGGTAATGTTGCAAGCCACTGATCCCACTGCAAATTTGATGTCTTCCATTGGTACACCATCCAGACAGGATTTACTAGAAAAAGGGGGAGGGAGAAGGGGAGGGAAGGTTGTGAGGTATTTTTAGAAGCTAATTGCAATTCCCAGCCTTCATTAAGGGAGTTTATATTAATATTGTTTCACTTTTCAACAAGTAGTTTGTCCACAGACATTCAGCCACTTTTCAGATTCTGAAGGATATTAACTATTTCAGTCTCGAGAAAAGGAGACTCAGGGGCGACCTTATCGCCCTCTACAACTACCTGAAAGAAGGTTGTAGTGAGGTGGGAGTCAGTCTTTTCTCCTTCACTAGGGATAGGAGAAGGGTTAATGGCCTCAAGCTGTGCCAGGGGAGGTTTTGGTTGGAGATTAGGAGAAATTTCTTTACTGTGAGAGTTGTCAAGCATTGAAACATGCTGCCCAGGGAGGTGGTTGAATCGCCATCCCTGGAGGTGTTTAAAAGATGACTAGATGTCATGCTTAGGGTCATGGTCTAGTGACGGACTTAGAGCTGGTTTGATGATTGGACTTGATGATCTTAAAGGTCTTTTCCAACCAAAACCATTCTATGATTCTATAATGAAGCAGGAAACATTAATTTAACTTTTCAGTTTTGAAATTTTCTAAACCTTCTGATTCAAGCAGAATCTTCTTTCCCTTGCCTTCCCTTCTTTCCCTTCCCTTCCTTTCTCATTGCATTCGTATTTTGCAGAGAAAATCTGGGAGAAGAGATTAAGAACTACATGTATGATGTGTATATCACAGATACACCTAACTCTGAAATGTTGTCCTTCATTTGAATAAAGCTTGCACAGAATAAACTGATAAGTTTGGGGTTTTATCCTCTTCAGTTTCTCTTAATTTTTAATGTATACATCTTGTTACCTCTTAAACAGCAATACTAACTTTATTTCTGAAGAAGGAACCATTTTCTTTATTTTTCCACTAAATCATAATGGTATTCAATATGTTTGATTTCATTCTATGCCATTCATAGTTTGCCCAAACACTTTCACCCTGGAATATCTCCTGAAAGAAGGTTGAAAGAGAGACTGATAAAATCATGTACAGAGGTGCCACTGGAAAGGAGATAGTATTTCTCTTTTCAAGTAGGGTGGGGGGGAAAGTCACTTTCAAACATCTGGTGAAAAGGCAATGCTGCCCAGAAACTACCTTGGTTTCTGGTAGCATTGGAATTGGACCATAGGTTCAGACAGGGGGTCCATTTCTTCTAGTGTCTCATCTCCAGCACTGACCAGAAGCAGATGCTCAGGGAACAAGTGCTTATGACACTTCTAAGTACATTACTACCCTCCAGCTATTGTCATCTCAGGGTATTTCCTGAAATGGTTCTGGTTCATCCATTTACTGACCCTGGTTTATCCATTTAATAACCTTGTACATAATGCCACTCACAACTTTGCAGATTTCTATTAAATACCCCCTAAGTCATCTATTTTCAGGGTGATGAGTCTTAAACAGCTTGATTTTGACCCATTTTATCTCAGAGCATGAGAAAAACTGAGAAATCTGTGGCTTGTAAGAGACACTGCTAACAAAGTTTCTCCCTGCAGTTGCATAATTCTGTTTTTTAACAAAAATACTATTAACAAAAGATTATTCTTTTAATAGTCAGACCTGTATTTTCTACCAGTCCTTTTATTTAGACCAAATATTCATTTCTATCTTCTATATTAATTTTACTTTAAAGAAAACTAAACTATGAAGTACTAAGTTATAGAATACAATCAAATCAAACACACAAACACAACACAGAGTACTTCGCTAGGCAGTCAAAACATCACATGTATCTACAGAAGCCATTAATTTGCTATATTTGTCACTGATGGATTATCAGATGAAGAATTCATTTTATCCAATTTCAAGAAAAATGTAAAAAAGTCATAATTGAGAGGACTGCAAGAGTTTAGAAGATTTAAACAGCAAAGGTGATAAAAATTTTAAAAAAACCTGTACTAATTGTGTTTCTTTTCTCTGAAGAAGTAGAGACTGGGAACAGATATGACAATCATCTTACAAGCACTATGAATGTACAATAATCAATAGCTTACAATGTCCACCATGAGAAAGAAAATTTGCAAAATAACTTAGACTGGATATTACAGAGAGCTATCTAACAGTCAGAGAAGGGAAATGCCAAAATAGTCTAAAGAGATCTCGAATCTTCTCCCCTGAGGGTTTTTAATATCTTCCAGGGTGGCATGCTTGATACTTTCCCAGTCTATGGAGATAAGTAAATGATATTCTAAAATCTCTGTCAGCTCTGCAGTTCTATAGTTTGTTATTGATGTAACATGTGGCTTTAATGGGACACAGCTGCCTAAAAGCATTTTATGAGCTCTGGTAGCTAGCCAAAGGACCAATATATGGACCTGCAAATAGCAGGAATAGGACACAAGAGCTATTGTTCATAGTCATATGTTTTTATTTGTATGTTACTTGGTTTGAAAAAATCTTGCCTATCCACTTTTTGCTGATTCTGTCTGTTTAAGGCATACAAAGTGAGGAAATAACATAACTGAAGCTCTTATTCTGAATTCAAGATTTCCAAATTGCTAAGTGCATCAAGGGGCTCTCAGCACAGTTCAAACAGAATTTGCTCTTAAGAATAGGCATGATTGCAACTTTGTCCCAATTAAACATATTTTTCGCTTGTTGTTTCTCTCTGTTTATCATTGCAATTACCATGACCTAATGGGAACTCAAGCTTCAGCATATTCTCCAGAATTATGACCATTTCACTTCTTCATAAATTATAAAATGACACACTTTCACTTTGCTTGTGGCAGGATTTGCTCTAATTTCACAAGCAGAAGTATATGAACACTGGCTGCTGCATCTAATGAAAACAAATCTCATCATTAAGGTCTTCTCATGACAGCTCTGCAGTGGTAAGTGTGAACAAGACACTCTCACTAGACACTAACCAATGACTACCAAAAGATACCACAATGGTGAACTTTAATTTGACAATGTAACTTTATTCTGGAGATGCATGTCTCATTTTAACTTCCTATAAAATTAGTGAAAAGGAGTGGGTCCTAAACTACCAACTAAATGCTTTCCACTGAGCAGACAACCAGAGACCACTCCACAGAGTCACCCAAGTTAGATGCTTCAATTTAAAAGCATGCATCTTCTCCATTGGATGCAAACTGCCAGCATCAGGTACAGAATGTTATAATATGTGAAGGTTTTGTTCTACCAGGAAGCTCATTTTCTGCTCATTAAGGAGGTAAAATCTTCTGAAAGAACCAGACACAAACCACCTAGTAAGAACAATAAGAATAAAGATCTAGGTAAACAGTTGTTAAAAATTAGATACACAAAATGTTTTGTTCTTCCAGGAGATTCAAGAAGTAAAATAGAACTATATGCACACCTGCCAATATTGTGAGTAAAAAAAAAAAAAGCACCTTATTTTAATGTTCTTTAATTAAATACTGATCTTGTGATCAAAAAGTACTCATCAGACATCGTGGTGGTAATTCAAATTTATGTGGAGCTATACACAGCCTTCACACACCTTTAGGCAGTGTCTACAGGGAAAGTTTAGTGAATGTCAGTTTCTCTCTCAGTTGCTGATCCACTGTCATTCACTCTACGTGCATACTGTAACAGTGACGGACTGTCTTGTGGAGAAAACAGCTAATTTCCTCCAAGGCAAGAATTAAAAGAATATTATAAGGATTGTAAAGTCAGGCATTCATAGTAAAGGAATACCAAAGCTAAAACCAAGTGTCTTTATTGTTTCCATTTGTACATTTGCACTGCCACTTTGCTGCACACATCTTAACATCAATTTAATTTTCCTCTTGGTTCCAGCCAAATAACTCAGTTTTAAATATTATTTCTCTCACAATTTGTTCTAAAATCTGACACACTATTTAGGTCAGAACAAGAGGCTTTTTGTCACCTTCTTCCCTCCATCTGTTTTAAATATAGGCGTCCTATTTCATAATTCTCTAGTGAAAGTACCAGCCAGTGTGATACATTTATTAAAATCCTTTGCCTACAATAACAATAAAAGAACCTGGTCATGAACTTTCACAAACTATTCAGTCCCCCTATTTTGTGCATGTGTTAGGCAAAGAGAAATATTTTCAGAATGTAAATAAACAAGTCAAAAATTAAGGCTGCGTGGGATGTTTTATCTCTGGAATCTACTCATTCCAAGTTTTTGACACTACAGAATTGCTAATGTGTTTAAAATAAATGTTGTGTTTGGAGATTTTTTGTTTGAAAAATAAACTAATATCCTTCCTTTCTCAAAACTTCAACTGTGTGCTGCCTTATGACACTCTCAATTCATGTGAAGAAACAAGAACTATGTATCCACCATAAAACCACCTTCTGTTCCTTCTCTTACAGCCTGTATTAGGCTGTTGTTTCCTCACACATAACTCTTCCCATTTTGCCTTTCTTAGCTAGTTTTGGTCTTTACTGCTTAGACTTCTGATCAGAGTTCATCTTCTCATAGACACTAGAGTGGAACATTTTTTTCACCTTTCCAGTCCCTCCTGCAATAAACAAATGCTAAGTCTATACAGTTCCACCAGTCCCACTTCTTCTGTTCAAGCCTTGTAAAATAGTCTCTGGCTATCTATGCCTTCGCTTCCTTCCTCATTCCTTACCTTAATCCCTTTGGCCTATGACCCCTTACCCCCCCAACCCCAATTCTGACTGCTAAATCCTGGGTTTTTTACCCAGCAGAGTAACCCCAACACTCACTTTCCACTGCTCCCTAAGCTTCCAGTCCCTGTATTTCATGGTCTTCTACAACAAGATCCCTTGTCCCAGTCTCTTGCCTTGGTCCCTGGGCCAAGGTCAGGTTCTCCTCTGTTATTCTTTTCAATTTAATAATTTTATATTATAATTTTCTTAAACATATGCAATGAAGAGAAAGAGTCCCTGGACTTTATATTGGTGTCCAGAGCAGCATAGCCAGCAACACTCCTGGAGCTTCAGTTACAGGAGAGGTCTGCTCAGCCCTGCACTGTCCCAGCCTGGGCACACAGAGATAAACTTTAGACAATAAGGCTGAAAACATCTAGCCAGCATGAGCACTTTTGAATTATGTGTTCTTCAAGGAGTTTACAGCTTTGCCAGATTTGGGCTGATTTCATAGAGATAAAAGCTGTCCTTTAGCCAATGACATCTTCCAAGTGTCAAGTCACCACTCAGAAAGCACAGATGCACTCAGGCAAGAAAGCTTCCCTTAATGAGGGCCAAGCAGGACTTGAAATACCTTTGGCAGCCCACACAGTATACGTGAAAAAATCCATTAAGATCCACATTTTCTACATTAATACAAAGCCTATGCTGACTCTTCTCCCACCAAGGAGATCATGAAACAATGACCTGCAGATCAAAGATCCCACAGCTACATTTAGAGTTCAACAAAGAAGAGATTATCTTAACTGTGCAAAACAATTTCTCTAGTCTCCTTTAAAAAACAAAGGGGGGGGGCAGTTAATTTTTATTCATTTCTACATGAAACATTTCAGCTAGAATTTTACCAAAATACTTGCATCAGTCATGCACCCCAGCATAAGGAGAAGTCAGATTTCAACTCAGACAGTTATTGACTACATTATAAGCATCTGAAAACAAAGTTCGTAATGGGAAGTGCCAGGCGACTTTAATAATAGGTGGGGCTGATATAACCACTTTATCATAGGGAAACACACTACACATGCAGGGAGATCAGCCATAAAATAACCTCCTACCAGTTATTGCCCTGCAGATCCAGTAGCTCCCACACTTCAAGCCACTTGAATTTTGGCAGCCCAGTGACTAACAGCCAGAAGCACAATTTCAAGCTGATGATAAAACAGGAACCTCTCAAAACAACTCATAACGGCTTTTCCAGCTTGTGATTTTCAGTGAGCGAAATTAACAGTAGTTGTAAACTTGCTACTACATTAAATGTTCTAAGTCCTCAGTAATTGCTGGAAATTTCTCCAAACCTAAACCTGGTGCTGATAGATATTTTCTGATATACTCAATAAACACACTTTGTATCTAGACAATAGTTATTATGTATTACTAAGGGTAAGGTTATCTCACAGGTACTTCATCGTGCCAGTGCACAATGTAAAAAATTGTTATGATACCAATGGGTATTTCTGCATTTCAGCAACATGGAACTTCATATGGAGCTGTATACAATGTATTTTCCTTGGAGTAGAGTAGCTAAGCTATCATTGCTGCCTTGGGAATAGGGCATCCTACATCTTACTGATTATTTCTCCAGAAGTCAATTTTCCCAAAAGCTGGCTAAGACAGAGTCCTATTCTCATAGTCTAGAACACACATGCACAATAGGTGCAGCACAGAAAAATGTACACCAACGTACTGTACAAATAAATATAGACATGCAATTAAGTCACAACAGATAAAAATCAAAACAGAAAGAAACAAAAAAATATTACCTACTTTGACAGATTCATACCTCCAGTCTTCTCATTTTAAAGCAAAAAGACAGAAGAGAGAATATTCAAATTTCTTGCCCATTTGGGTGGCTTCTTTGCACATGTTCCTGAATTTTCAGCTATGATGAGATCCGCTCATTGGCAGACACCAAGAGGCTGATATGACCATGAAATGAGGAAACACAGTGAATGAAAAATAAGGTACTAGCACCACCATTTGCTGAGGGCTGGAAAAACTAGCACAAACTTTAAGAGACTATGTAGACCTAATTCTATAATACTAGCTGCTTTTAACTCACTTACCATTACTATTATTGGCGATGTTTGATCTAAACATGCTTTTAGCATTAATTATTTGCCAGGAAAATCTTAATGAAGTCCAGAAGATTATTTTTATTGCCAGCACTATAAATATTCATGTGTAGAAATAGTTTCATACAAGGCAGGTTTTTTAGTTATTTGAGTTAAACAAAAATATTACTGAGAGCTAACCATATTCTGGAAGTGAACATAGAGTGGGTGCAGAGATGGACTAAAACAATTCAAGATAATTACTGTGCTCCTAGAAACTACCTATTTTGTTGCCTCCTTGCCATCCCAACACTAAGAAGCATGAGGTTTCTACAAAGTGACACTAGAAGGGATGAGCTCTCCTCCACTAGTGGGACTCTTCCCCACTGTCACGCAGTCTTTCCATTTCTACTTCCTGTTTCCTGAAGCAATTCAAGTTTGCATCTAAGGAAAAGGAGGACTGTGAAGCAGAAAAGTAGCATAAATCTTATTTAGGCCAATTAAGGGAGCACAGTCTGGTTTTAAAAGCTACTTGTTAAGAAACAGATTTTGACACCTGTATTGCAAAGTGCAAATGAGATCAGAATTGATGTAGACTTTTAAAATCTAATTTGCTTCTGCCTTCCCTGCTGTCAGCTAGTTTCATTTTGCTCCTCTTGAACAACAGATATAGCTGTTACAGATGACATCTGTCAAATCAATTCATAAATATCGGTGCTTTAAACCTTTCACTGCTTTAAGGAAAAACTACACTGTGAAGGGGAAATGCTTCAGTATGGGACAAAAATAGCTCTACAATTACTATTTTTTAGGAAATTAATGGGGAAATTTCTTTTCCACTATGTCAATAAACTTTTCTGATATCAAGACATTACCGTTGACCCAAATGACATAGTGAAATTCCCTTTTACAAAGTTTTTAAAGTCACATTATTAATTCTTTTCTCTGGTTCCTCCTACACCTATTAAAAAAAACCAAAACCAAAACCAAAACCAACCAAACAAACAAACCCAAACAAAAACCACACAAACAAAAAGCCCCCCACCCAAACAAACAAAAAACCCCTTTATTTAAATTTAGATATGTTGAAAGGATATAGTGCAAGAAATATCTGTTCCATCTCATAATATTATCTGCTCAGCGCAAAGTAAGTTCAGAAGGGAGTGAGGAAGAAAAACTAAAGTATATCTTCCTCCACTTTTTAACTCTTTCCTGAAAACTATTTAGACTAGGATCACAACGCCAAGATTATCACAGAATCACAGAATCACAGAACGTTAGGGATTGGAAGGGACCTCAAAAGATCATCTAGTCCAATATTATGTTGCATATCTCTAGTTTAATTTTTTCCTTATCTAGTCACAAACAGCACACTTCTATCATCTGAAAACAACAGAAATCAGATACCTGAAGCTATGAGGTGGGCTAGGGCTCAGATAACAGTATGGATTCTAGTTCCTCGGCATCTGAAGATCCCTAAGCAATTTCTCCACCACAGTGTAAACTTACTTGGGTTAAGAAAGCATCATCTACATTTATTATTATAATAGGCAGAATTGAGACATAAGTGCATGTTATGTGATGCAGAACAAAGAAGGAAAAAAAGTTCTTTAGAGAGAACTACTAATTATGGCCTCCTATTTGACCAGTGTGCCCCAGTGTAACCCTATGGAATTTAACAGAAACCACTTCATTGTGCATAAGTTGAGGCTTTTGCATTAGATAGACAAAAGGACATGGAAAAATATTTATATTTTCTGTGTATATATATATATTCATATATACATATAGACACAATTAAAAAAGCATGGTTCATTTTTTAATAGATTTTTTTATCACTTCAAGTATTTCATATCTTTTATGCAATTTGCACAATTTCATAACATCAAAATGTTTCAATATACAAAATGCCTTTTCCAATTTTAGTATAATCCTATTTCTTCTTGTTCTATTGTCTAAGCAGTTGTTCTTCTAACTCAGACTAACATATCTAACTGTACTGAAGTATAGGTCAGCTATGGAAAACACACTTTTAAAAAATTCAGAGTATATGCACAAAAGATAGAGGGGGCATGAAACAGAAAAACAGGAGGGAAGTCCGAGGTTTGTAAATTACCATAATCCACACCATAAGCAGGCAGTAATATTTTCTGATGCCAGGCCAAATTTGCTTGTTTCTTCTCCCTTTCTAAGTTGAGGAAGATGTGCAACAGCCATCAGCACTCTTAAGCACACACATGCACTTGCACCCATAAGGAAATCATAACTTGGCCTTAAAAAATGTGTCACTGGGACTTTCTGCACTGTTGCTGTTTTTTCTTCTTCCCTTCAGGATTTTTGGGGAGGCCACGTGTTCCTGAACCTCTGGGAATGGCAAAAGGGGTATGACTGCAATTGGAAAGATGTGTTAGTCCATGAATCACACAGAATCACAGAATATTAGGAGTTGGAAGGGACCTCAAAAGATCATCCAGTCCAATCCCCCTGCCAGAGCAGGATCATCTAAACTAGGTTCCACAGGAATGTGCCCAGGCAGGTTTTGAATGTC
>NW_010176609.1:0-25589 GCF_000695765.1 Mesitornis unicolor | reverse complement strand
TCATAAAAGGCTATGAGATTGGTCAAGCAATTGCCCATGGAGTCTTTTTCTTTACAGCACTTGTTTTTCATTTAACAGTCTGTCTCTATATATTTGTCATAGCAGCGAATAAACTACTAGAAACCAGTAAAGGGAAGCCTAAATATTCCAGATAAATTAACTATATGCAGATACATTAATTTACTGTTAATCTCTTGTAGTTAAATGTTTCATTCAAGAGTATTCAACAAAATTCTAGACTTAGGAGTGCCCTAGAATGTAGATCAATTTTTTTGGCTGTTTTCTCATTTAGTAATAGAATGAAAGAACTCTTGATCCAAATATACTCTCTTTTCTACTCCAGATGAGAATTTTCAAAAATCTCTGTGGTTTTTAAACTGTATATTTGCAAAAGATGTGTTTTCCTTTATTCCTTGCCAACTGCTTTGGCAAATGTAATATGGGCTTTTTTTCCTGAGAATTCTTCTCCAAACCCTTCTGCTCAAGATCTCCATATTAAAAATATGTAAAACTTAAGTATTGTAATACCAACTCAGAAAGAAGCAAGAGAAAAGTATGTGGAGATTCCCAAACATACAAAAGCCCTAGTGGGAGGTGAATACTGGTAGCCCTTCGTAGATGACCTAGGGCCTAAACACCAACATGATGGAGATCACGAGGAATGTATATGAGAGGTAACTTAAAACAAGTGAAAATAAGAATTAATGCAGAGAGCTCACAGAACTGTATGGCTAACTGCAAGCATGAACTATCACACAACTGTTATTATAGTTGTGTTGAAAATATGGCACGTAATCACAACTTCACTGCAATTTAAAGTTCTCAAAATTTTAATTAGTTTCCATTTGAGAAATAGCCCTGTATCTCTGTAAGGCATCTTTATCCATTGCAGTATTTGTAAGTGCCCTTCTGAATCATCTTTTGACAAACATGAAGGCATTTGTCTTTTAAACATTACAAACAATTCAGATAATCACTTTGAATGAAAATCCAGAAGTTTGGGTTTTGGTTAATTTATCAGATGTGCTGGGTTGAAGTCCTGTAGGGTATGCAATAAGGCATTATCATGAAAGATTTTTTTATGCAAAGAAATAAAGCGGTCGCGACTAATCTTTATGATTCTGTTTAGGTAGGATTCTCATGGAAGACATCAAAGAGTGTGTCTTGGTCTTTGTATGCATATATTTATAATATTATAATTCATTTTAATCTCTACAGGAAAATAAATTTAGCTTTAGAGAAATAAAAATAACCTTAGGACATTCCTATCTTTCTACTTATTTTCATTTTTTGTACATATAATATTTAACTGTCTTTTCTTATATTTTTTAATATTCTTAAACTTACCATATATTCATTTATATGACAGTATAAGGTATATATATATTTCCCTCTCCCGAAGGGCTAAAATTAAGCCCATTTTATTTATGCATTTCTAGGTCTCCCAGTTAATCATGGCTTCAAGTTTACAATGTTGTTCTTTCTCAAGGGTGAGTTGGGTAGGGAGAGAGGGGAGCTTACGGGAAAGGCACTGCTTTTTTTTTTTTTTCCATATTAAGTTGTTGGGTTGTATTGTCATGCTGTATGGATCCCTCCAACTTATTTATATATGTAGCACAGTCATGGGCCTGCAGTTGTTTTTAAAGTTATGCCATGTCTTCTTGATATGAACACAAAGACAGATGATGATAAATACAGAGAATGCCATGGGAAACCTTCCTAAGGGAGAATTAAACTAATAAAATGGAAAACAAAGGCCCATTTTAGAGACTGATGATACATGAATGTCCATGTTTAGGAAGGGCCCAACAAGACCTAGATGTATGTACTAGATTAACAGATAGAAACTGTAAGCTTTGGGAAAAGTTTTGAAACATTTTCTTTTCCAAGCAGCACCATTTCAATTTTGCTGAGATCAGTTGCTATCAGATGCTCTTCCAGGAGGCAGTTTTCTATGGCTAGTCAAATATCTATAGAGGGATATGTGTTGCATCTGCTCATGTTACATGATCAATGCAGTGATACAGCCAATGGTACATGATCAAATGTGATGCTGTAATGTTGGCAGCTTAAGCATATGCTATCTTGTAGTTTTTCCCCAAAGGAAGGAAATCAAACTAAGTTACTTTATACCAGATAAGATTGTGGTCTTTTGACTTCTCAAATATCTTAGTAATGTGTATGGTTATGACATCTAATCTTAAGTGACATCATTCATATCTGACTACATTGGATGATGTATTGTAGTGTAATTTGCCTGATTTGTGGAGCTCTCAGTGACAAATTCGCCTGGAAAATGGGTGAAAAAAGGTCATTTCTTTCATATTACTATCAAAGAAAGAGCCTTTTCTACAAGAACAACTGGTTTAAAGAATTATCAAGACTTGAAGACTATTTGCTATTACATTATAAATATGTCAAGAGTATGTGAGCTTTAAAAAGTAATTAGTAAATATAAGAAAAAGTATTTTAGTGATGTTCTGTGTGTAAGAATGAGTTCTGCTTTAGTGTGCTTATGAGTTCAAATCTGGCTTGCAGGTGCAACTCAAGTACAGGATGGAGCAAGACTGAGCTGTTCTTGAAACAGCTTTGCAAAGCATAAATTTTCAACAGCTTCTACTTGACAGAGAACATATCTGGCTCCTGTTCCCACCTGGTATTTTCTTGTTCTGGCAGATTGTCTGTTTAGCTGATCACTAAACAGTGGAGAATAGGGTGCCATTGACTTTTGTTCCTAAATCAAGACATTCCTCTTAGCCTGTTTTCAACAAGAAAACTCCTGATTTCCTTTTAAATCTATTTGAACATGTACTCCCAAGAAAACAAAACAAAACAAAACAAAACAAAACAAAAACAAAACATACATAGATTAATTAAACTTCTCTAAATTTTGTCATTTTAGTCTCTTTAAAGGAGAAAGTCTATCAGTTCATCACTGATATAGGACATACAGACCTGAGCTTTTATTTTCAAGTCTATGATTGGCGCACTGAATAACATGAGCATTTCATTATCTCCTTCCACAGATACCCCATTTATAAAGTAGGGATAATGATGCTGCTTACTTTTCAAACTGCTTCAAGATCTATTAATTCTCTGAAAGGATTAGTTTGTATTACTATCAGCAAACTTACTTGTATTAATCAAAACCCCAATCATTCCAGCAATCTTTTGAAAGGTCAGTTGTCTCTTGCTCTGTTAACAGTGCCACGGGCATCAATCTGCCTCAGAAGCCACTCCATCTCTTCCCTGCTGCAACTGCACATAGTGATGTTCCTCCTCCCTCCTATTCCTGAGAAATCCTCCTTTCAATTTTAGTGAGTCAGACAACTGTTTCCCAAACAATCTTTGAATGATGGCTTTGTAAGCAGTTAAGTGAAAATAGAAATCTGCTGTGCAAAGCTTCTTTGTTTATTGTTTTTGCTGACTGGCTGAAAGTGAGGTCACAGTAAGCTCAGAGGGCTTGATATAAATGAAACAATTTAACCAGAAAATACATCTTCAGAAAGATGATGCACTAAAATGCCACAGTCACCAATGTTGCATTCATACCCTGCAAATTTTAATAGTTGCCATTAAAATGTGATTATATATACATGAAAGTATATATGGTTTCCAGTTTTGTGCAACTCAAGCATATTACTACTGTGGTTTTACATGAAAATGCATCGAGGTACTCTCAGCCAGCATAAAAATTAATTCATGAAAGCAAATAATTCTAATTCCTGGGGTCATCACAACTTCACTGCTACTGGGAGGTCTCTCAGTGGCATAGTGGCAGCATTCTGTTACTACCGCTGGTATAATGGGGGATGAGTTCTGCCATGTGCTCTGATTCCTTTGGCTATATATGCATTTATATATGAACAAAAGCAATAGTCTCTTTTAGAAAGCTCAAAAGCACATAGAAATGGCTATATTAACTGAGAATATTGTTTATATTGACTACTTTAATACTAAAATATATATATATATAATTACCTGCCATTCCTAAGCCAGGAATGAGATGTAAAGGTTCTAAAATAGCAATCATCATACATTTATGCAGCTAAATTTGCCTTAGGCTTCGTGAGATTTCAAGGTTTTTGGAAAGCCATTCATGTATAATGAGCAAGGTAAAATGACCTAAGATGTACTGACAAGAAGACAGAGAGGTTTTTTGGGGTATTTTTATAAATTTGTATATCAATGCAGGGATTTTTTGGTTTCTTTTTATTTGATTTTAGCATATAATGCTTTACAATCAATAAAAGCTTCCATCTTTAGTATGGGATTGCCTTCTGGGATTGGAGGGAAGTGGGTGTATCTATATGTTATAATCACAATAACTTCAGTCTTAAACTCCTTTAAATACAGTAGAGGCAAGCAGATAGGTTTACTTAGATTGCTTTTCTTTTGTTAACATAATAGAGATTCCTCTCACTTGCACATTTCCTTCTGGCTTTTGAGTTCTTTTTGCACTTTGAATCTGGAGGTGTTATTTGGATGTTTGAAGGGTGTGACTTCCTCATAATACATAGCTTTTATTCAAACAAACTTGGTACTTTTATGCACTGTATACAGTTTGTACTTTATTTTACTGTCCTAACAATATTAAAATAATTCAAAAAAACCACTGAATTCATCCAAAGTTTTACATTCATTTTAACTGAAGTTAAAGGAATAATACCCACCAAATCTGCAGTAGAATGTGGCATGTCTCATATTGGCAAAAGACAGAAATCTGGTTTATAAAGATAGTAATTAATATAACAGATTGATGCATTGTGTTACCTGCAGTACAGTTATGTTCTCAAACAATGTCTACAGATCACATTTCAATTACAAGAGTGTAGATTGTATACAGAAAGACATTTAGGTCAAAATTTACTCCATATATATGCTGGATAGGTGGATAAACAAAACTGAAAATTACTTTCTACCAAATATTTTGTACAAACAGTTACTGGAGAAGATGAAAATTGGGATAATCTACAACATAAAAGAGTATTTTCCCTAAGTTGGAGTGTTTTGGTTTAGGCCATTCCCTATTTATTTACTCTGTATTTAAATTTCACATCACCACTTTTTCAGTCCATGCAGTGGTACTTACTTCTATTTGGTGAAAATTCTAACTTTGAAGAAGGAAACTTATGAAAAAACTACTGTCCGATGAGTTTAGGATCAAAACTGGGTTTCTGGATTTTAAAAGAGTTTTCTCTCTGTCTCTCTCTCTGTGAGAAGAATCTATGCAGAAGAAATAAAAATGGCATCTTAGTTTTTTAAATGTGAGCAAAGCAGCTCTGCTTTACTTTTCTCCTCCGAGCAGGCACTAAGCTGTTATGCTGTTCTTTTGTGCAAGAGAAATAAATTCCACAGTGATGCTGATTTTTCAGTGGAGAACTTAATGGATGAATGAAGTTCCCATTTGCTGTTCATCAATTTTTCATGAACAATTTTTTACAAGTTTGTTTGTCATTTTTTCACATATTTAAGCTCATAAAAACTATTCAGTGTGCCTTGTGTTGTTTCGCAATTAGCTGCTTACATTATTTCAGTGACCAACTAGGTCTTAGAATATTGTTTCCCTTCTCTGATTAGATAAGTCTTAGGTCAGAAAATGTTTTCAAAAAGACTAAATGTTTCAGAAGTTACTGTTATGCAGATAGACGCTGCTAGTGTCACAGTTTTATTTGTCACCTCATTAGAAGCAAAGTTACACCAGTCTAGATGTCTATTCTATTAAGCAAATGCAACATAACATTCTACTAAGCAAACTCCATGAATATACACCTTCTATATCCCTGTACCCAGGATTATTAATTTTGAAATTTAAAGCATGTTTCTATTCACATCTGGTGACGTCAAATATTTTAAGGCATTTTCTCTTACTGTCTAAATAGCATTAATATATTTATTTCTAGGATTTGTCTTCCAGCGTCATTGAACTACATAAGTTTCAATACAAGCTGGGTCCATTTACATTGCTGTCAGTTTAATTCTCTATGTACAGTTTATCACTTTGAACAATCAGTCGTTCTTAAGCACATAATTAAATTTAAGTATGATGTAACGTGTGAAGGTCAAGCAGTTGATGGAATAGGTGAGTACTGGGATATTCAAATCTGCTTAAAATGAAGAATGTTCTTGAATGGTGACTAAATTATTTAACTTCAAAAAGTCAAGCTTCTGCATACAGCATATAACCTTGATCGCTAATTTAAAATTCAAGTTTGTAAATATTCTAGAGAAATCTAAACCTGGAGTCGTCATCTGGTTCATGAAGTTTAAAACTAGCAGAAACACCTGTGTCATCTACTTTGGCTACGTACATAGCGTGAACCCTTATGTTTTAGTTAATTATTTGCACTTGAAACTGAGACCTTTAGATTTACAGGCATCTCCTACAGAAAGAAATCCAGGCTTGTGTTAATGCCATCAAAAATGGTGGATTTCCTATTGTTCTTAGTACTGTTTGTTTTTTCCTGAATTTAATAATTTCTGTTAAATTAGCGTCCTTTATTTTGTGTTTGAATTTTCTGGCTTCAACCATTGTTTTTTCTTATGTTTTTGCAATTCTGGAACTTTTCCTCATCCGAAAGGGACACTGCGGTGAAGTAATTTCTGGATATTCTTTTTACATAATCTGAATAATTAAAAATCTCTAAGTCTGTGCCTTTTTTTTTTCACTAGTCCTTGAAGAAACTTCAGCATAATGTCTAACTTCCACATTCTACTAATATATAAACATTACGTCTACATGTAGTTTTGGATATTAGTAACATTAATGCCAAAAAAGATAAAATCACCTTCTTATTGCCATTCACTTATTTTCTGCTTACTTGCACAAAGTTAGCATTAACTTCCTTTTCTGCCAGAATATGATATGGGAATGTCATGTTGAGCTCTTACTCGCTATGAATGTAGATACCTTCAGATGCATTCAAGATATGGTCATTCACTCCTTACCCATGTCTTACATTCCTTTTTCCTGAAGCTAAAAATTAAAATTTCTCATGTTTTTTTTTTGTTGGTGGGGTTTTTTTGTTTGGTTTGGGTTGGGGTTTTTGTTTGTTTTTTAAATTTGATATAAACATAACTATCCAACTTGCATTACTCTTCCTCAGGAATTCTTGGGCTGGGCCTCTCCTTTCCTTTCCCTTTCCTCTCCCTCTTTCCTCCCTCTCCTCTCCCTTTTCTCTTCTCTCTCCAGCTTCAGTAAGCTCAGCAAAGTAGTATCTTTAAGCACAAAAAAGATTATATTTATGTTGACAACTACCTGGCATTTTTATCCCAGTCATGATTATTGAGACAGCTGTTATTTTCAAGTCAGATTATTAATTTTCTTCACTGAGATCCAAAATAGCTTTTTTCCCCCTTTTGTTGAATACAAAATCCTTTAAAAATTATCAGCCACAAATTTTAGAAACCCTAGTAAAGTTTTATTACTGGGTGAATGCGACTTGCAAGGATTCCACTCCTGAGATGAAATCTTTGACAGAAATAGTATTATCTTTTGCATAACTTTTTGCATACATGATGCAAAAGAGGGTTTTCTGAGAGTTTTTCATTCTCTTTTTCTGTTTTTATTCAGTAACTTCAGAAAATAGAATCGTATAGTAAAAAAGTATACCTGTTATTTTTTGAGTACCTGCAAGTGTCAAACTTCAACCTACTGCATTGAGCCTGCATGTTGGCTAATGTGCAGCTGCAACATTATTTAGGATGTATTCCAGTGTTGTAATTTTTTACTTGCTTTTTTTTTTTACTTCGTTATTACCAAAGTTCTGTTCTTGGGTCATGAAACAAAAAATTGAAATCCAATTTTAAAAAAAAATTCAGCGAAGAAGAAGAAAAGTCTTGATGACCTATGCATTAAAATAAGTGAGGTTCTGAATGGTGGCCTCAGGCTGATAATTACTTACAGAGTGATCGGGATAGACTACTGGAAATACTTATGAAAAATTGATAAGTTGCTAACATATGCTATAAAACATCAACTGCATCAGTAGCTTTTAGAATACAGGAAATTTTGAAACATTGTCACAAATATGCTTAAAATGGCTATAAGGAATCTGAATCAAAAAATAGGAGGGGGCTGTAAACCTGGAGACAAGGCAAAGTAAATTTCTGGTAGAGTTCTTCTAACTGAGCTGACTCTTATTAGACTGAATTCCTGTAAACTCTGCTAGTGCATAAACGTAAAGCAAAAGTGTAATGGAAACTACTTTTTGTAGCATACCATAAGTTATTTCAGTTTAAGTAAAGGACAGTTTGAACAGCTACAGTGGAATTTTTATAAACAAGTAACTCACTAGTAGCAGACAAAATGGTAGTAGTGCAGATCTGAAGCTGTTCCAATGATACAGGAAAATGCGAATAAGATACCAGGCATGTGTGAAGAAATAAAAAGCAATTTAAGAGGAGAGATTTTGCTTGAGTATAAGTTTCAAGATCAGAATGTTAGTGGTAAACAGTTTGGAAAAAAGAACATTTTTGCAGATCTCTCTTGTGTTTTGTTGTTTCATCAAGGGGACCACAGAAGTCAAGTCACTAAAGTTGCTCTGAACTGCTGTAGTAAGAATAAATTCCATTGTAATGCAAGCCAGATGTGTAGGCTTGCTCACATTTTCAAAATATCCAGATAATAGCTTGATCTTACAAATTTTTCTGTGCAAATCCTACACTGTAATGGGAAAGAATCTTGCTTACACAACCTGTTGGTAAACAGGGAGAACAGTAACCTGGCCAAGCACTGTCTGAGAACTGTAAACCAAGAGAAATTTTACAAGGGAAGGTTCTATGTTCTACTGTTTCCTGATGCACAAGGAGGAATTACTTGGTCAAACCAACCACATTTTTATGTCAGTATAAGGCACAAGAGCATACAGCTTCACAGTGCCAAGAACATTTTGGTTAAAAAATATGCTCTTCAAAACAAACATGTTTCAAATTTTCCATTAGTGAAATTCTGCTGTCCCTACTGGGGAAATGAAAGGAGGACGATACTATGCTAAATGTATTTGAAGTCAGAAATTCCTTGGACAAAGCTACTCTGCTCTCCTACCAGACTGTGAACTGGAGCAAAAGTCAGGAGGGTGTACATGCCATTCGCTTCTTTTCTCTAGCTTTCTAGTGCTCCAGCCTTTAGAATACATCTTGATAAGATGAATTATGACCAAAGCCACCTGTGCCACAGGTTCTACTTGAAGTATTTTGCAAAGAAGTTGCGCATAGATGGCACAGCAAGAAGTTATTCAAAGTGGTTGATGAAGCTGTGATTGTGACATCTGGTGTTTATTCCCTGTTGCTGCAAGAGCAGGTATTTTCATCATTTAGCTCATAGTTGACTGAACTCCCCTGGTTTTGAACAGCAGTGAGGATGAACTCTATAACTTGGGTGATTATTGCAAGTTATTATACTCTTACAGCTTTGAATTTATCGCCAAGACACCTATGAAGTAGAGAATAGCTTCTGTGAGAGGAAGATATATCCAGCATTACTGCCCTTCCCGGGTTTATTCTGTTTTCCTCCTGTACTTTCCAGTAAGACTTTTTATTTGTCTGTACAGTGAGGATGCTGGTGTGCCAAGGATATCTCAGGCATTATTTAATTCCACAAATTTATTAAATCTCAAACCAGTGTGTTTGTTAAATATTCAAAAGGAACTTCCAAATGATTTAATTTAACCATTACTCCAGCCAATGAGACATGTCAGAAGAGCAATGCAGAAATTGAAATACAGCATCAGTGTTTGAACATATATTAAAAAATAGGATTAGTTTATGATTAGTTTATTGTTACATGACTTAGCAGATTTTTCAAAAAACTTAAATTCTTCTGGTACTAAGAAGCATTTTTCACTGCACAGCATGTTTTTCTTCTGTAATCCAAAGGTTTAATTCAGACAAGTGACCACAAATATTGATCTGTCCACATGTAGCAAAACCACTTCTTTTTGTAATCTAGAAAGTAGGCAAGAGAGAAATCATCTGAACTTTGAATTTATAAGACCACATACGTAGAAACAGTAGTGGTAAGTTTTCTTAGTGTTTTTAAAAAATATTTCTTTGGCAAATCTGGTCCAAATCAGGAAGAAGAGTCACAAACAGTAATTTCAAATAATGAAAATAAATCTAAAAGACCATTAGTACCTTAAACAAAGTGTATAGATATTCCCTTTGAACCCACTGTTGTTCTTGTTCCAGATTCCATTAATAAATAACAGATGAGTTTTATTCATCATCTTCCTGTTTATCACTGCAAATATGACACCATAGCTACACTTCTTCATTTGTGGCCTTAGCAGACACACAGGAGAGGAATGCAGTACCTTACACTAAATGATCCAGTAATCTGACCAAAAAATAAAAATATTACTGGACACATTAGGTGAGTGGAAAGAACACAACTCTTAGCATTGGTGGGTAATACAGATTTACCAATGCTAAATCACGATGAGCGATATTGATACCAACTGACAGATAATAGGTTTTAAAAATATAAAATTTTTCTTCATTTACTGGCAAATGGATGTATAATACAAGAGAACTTTTCTAATATATCCATGCATGAAAACATTGCTTTGTGGGCCAAATTTGTAGTGCATTTTAACTTTTAATGGGACATCAGAATTTCCACAATGTGGTGGAAGTAGAGTGCAGTTCTGAGTACAGTTAATAAAATACCTATTTTTAACAATATTCAGAAATTGTGCATAGTGCCCAGTGGTTATCATTAGCTCTTGAGAAAGAGTTTTTGGTTGCAAACAATTGCCATAAATGCTAAGAAAAAAGGGCCTGGTCCCTGGCATGGCTGTACCATATGAGATAAGGGAAGAATGAAGAACATGTACATTACCGGTGGCCAGCCGCCTCAAAACACCAGTACAAGGTCATTTTCAGCTGGATGACTCCTTTTAAAGTAACAGATGTTTCTTTCATTTCAACAAATATTAGTAAAACACAACCTTTTTGAAGCACCTGTTAAAGAATCTCTCTATGATCTGAATCAGCTGTATAGTTGATGTAACTGTATAGCAGCTTTTTGTTTGCCCCAAGTCATTACTGAATTCTGGTGGCAAATCCCCAAAACTAGTCTGTTCTAGTTCAATGGACAACGAATGTGAGGTTTTATATGAGAGAATTTTCTGTTCTTTGGACAACAACATGTCACTACCTAGGAATGTGGTACTTATGTTTTATAGCTGTAAACAGTTTTAGACCATTACTTGTCCTGAAACTGGGTTAAAATAGATGACAGCTAGATGGCTACACAAATTCTCCTACACTTGGAAACCCTGATCCTAATCTCTAGTATTCCTGGAGAGCACCCCAGAGAGATTGATCTACTGTGGTTGGGTGTCAGCTTGGATATCAGAATTTGATAAGGATATCAGCAGTTGAAATATAACCACGGTTTTAAGGTTTTGAGGGTGAGGGAATCCAAATAATGACCCTTTGAAAGGTACTTTTCAGGGAAAGTGTATTGTGCCAGGGTTTCCATGTAGAGGTTTATAAAGTGTGATGCTTGTTTTGGACATTGTTAGTGTTCCCTTTTCTCTTTCAATTAAAAGTGCATGCAATTACTGACTGAAGTAGAACAATCAATGTTATCTAAAGAATTGGCCTACTTTTATTTTTCTTGGAGCAAGAGAAAAAAAGGAAAAATTAAGATAAATAAAAATTTATATTCATTTAAAGAAATAAACTATTGCTGTAATTTTAGTGGATATTGCCTAAAGGAAAATGGGCATTTTTTTCATACACTTGAGGCATTATGAGTAGCTGTACTTCTTGGCAGTGTTTCACAGTACATTAGGTAAGTTCAGGTTACCTGTAACCTTTATATCACAAATGATCTAGCATGGGTCATAAATTCTGTAAATTTGAGCTTGCCTAAAATAGAGAGCAAAATAATCATTCACTCTCATGACCTGATCAAGCCTGGATAATCACAAAAAAGAGATGTGGCAGGAAATAAAGGAAAATATGGTTCATTTAATCTTTTATAAATTGACAAACTCTTGCAGCTTTAAAGGAATGACCCTTTCAAAGCAAAATAATCAAATCCATCTCTTGTCAGTTTGTTGAGATGTATATATGGAAGCTGATGATGTTTTTTTAGCAATGCTGTCAGTCTGCTTTTGAGATCAATGCCAATGAAATATTTTGTTTACAATTTAACCTCCATTTCCCCAAGAATTTGAGAGTTTTAATACCAAAAGTAGTTACGTCTAACTCTATTGATCCAGTGGTATATTAAATGGCAAACACAAGCACTCATATTGTTTTGTCAACATACTCTCAATAGGGAGCAAAATTCTTTATTAAAGCAGGAGTTATTGAATTGAAATGAAAAGAAAGTTTCATTTCAAGAATTATCTTCTAAAAAGCAGAGAAAGACCTTCACATAGGTAGATTTATTTGATGGGAGTAGTAGAAAGGTAGTGAAATTGAAATTGTATATTGAATTTCTTTTTCTCTAGTGTAAAGACAAAAGATCCCAAAATAGCGCTAAATTTTCCTAAAATGCATGTGTTAATTTTTGTACCAACAATGTATTTTCTTTTAACTTCACGTAGACAATTGATAACTTTTCTATTTTGGAATTATTTGTTTTTATTTTTTTATATTTCCTGCCAAATTCTCTATTGATGTCTAAAATATTGTGTATAAGTCATATATACACCATGAGATTGCTATGACTGAAGGATGCAATGAACACTTTGATAAAGAGCCTCAGGAGAAAAAAGAGGGGCAATCTATTACATAAGTAAAAACTTTTAAGAAGGTACTTCCAATATGCAGTAAAGTAGTATTTCAGCCACATATCAGATTAGCATAACTGGAGAAATTACCAATTTAATAGGTTGATGAAGTCAGGATAGTGATTACTAATTATATTAATTCCACTCATAGATCTGCTTGCCAGGGGCTGTAAGGTCAGTAGGACTTTAAGCATTGATTTCAATAGGAGAATAGACTTAGAAAAATAAGAGAAGTTATATAAAAGTTTCCTCTTGTGTGGCATGATAATTCTATAAAAGACCAAACAGTTAATACAAAATATACTGTATGTAATATAGAAAAGAATTATTTAAAATGTTTTTCTTGAACACACCAATTTGAATGACTTGCATCAGTACCACTCTCTAAACAAATCTTTAGCATTTCGGGTTTGTGCAGCTTACAAAAACTAAATGCTATAGAGTTTATCCATCTGTAATTATTTTCCTTAAGATGGCATTGGCTATTTAAGCTTGAGGCAACATGAGAAAGTTGATTTTTTCCGTGGTATAACTCAACCTGTTACAAATAGGACAGCATGATTCCTTTTAAAGGTAATCATCTGCCTGTGTCTCTTCAAGCAAAATTGTAGATGCAATAAATAAAAACCCCACAGCATAAATAACACATTTGTAAATCATATATTTTAGATTCTTTTCACTTTTAGGGCTGTTTTTTTCAAAGCCATTTTTTAACTTCCCTGAAGTACCATACTGTGACTCTGAAGCCCAGAGTGGGAAGTGAAGCAGAGCTACATTTCCCTGCAGGAGGACTGGACAGGCTGTGACTCAGACTCTGTTTCCCACTGCTACAGTTCTTCATGTAGGTTGTGTGTCGACCAAGTGGAAAAGTCTTTTCTCCGTACCCTGAGAGCAATGTCAATGCTCCACGAATTTTCAGCCATTCTGTTACCTGGGAACACAGAGTAAAATGCTATGTTCAGGTTATTTAAATTAAAGCTATTCAACATTTCAACATTCTGAGAGTAGAATTTTGAAGTTCATTGAGGAGACATTTCTGCAGTTGGGTGTTTACCTGTTGGTGGTCTTGTAAAAAGCTACATAGGTTGGGCAAGTTGCAAAGGCTGTGAAGCAAAATGTATGCCTTTATGATAATACCTAGTGATCATATTCTACTGATACCAGTACTAATACTGATAGCAGTGTTGCACTGATACGGGTGAATGTGGGATGAAGAGTACCAGTTTATTGCCCAGGTGTAGTGGGGGGGAAATTACTGTAATATTGGGTGGGTAATAATTATAAGGACTCTTTTGTGAAATCTTTCCCTTATATAGACAAACACACAAAGGTAGAATCTAGTTTTAATCATATTATTGGTTTTGCTGTAGAAACTTGCTCAAATCTACCTAAATTCTTTTCAGCAGTTTTTTTTTGTGATGTCAGATGGCACTCCAACTAAAGAAATAATTGAAAACTGTGTTCACTTTTGAGCCGAATAACTACAAGGACATTGAGGCACTGGACCGTGTCCAGAGAAGGACAACAAAGCTGGTGAGTAGTTTGGAGCACAAGTCCTACTTGCAACTTGCAACTCCACCTACCTCTGTGGCAGGAAAAAAGGTAAATTTGTTCTTACTGTTTCCATAGATCTTTTTGATGTAACAAAGCCAAAAAAAGCAAGAGATATGCTGTTTCACAGAAAGTTTAGGTTTTTTCCTAATTTTTATTTCAGTCTAGATCTGCTTAAAGCTGCAATTTCAAATTTTCCTATTAAATGAGAGCAGGTAGAATTTAATTTTAAAAACACAAAAACATGTAATGAAGCAGACCCTACAGCTTCATTGCTGTTCTTGTAAGTTTTCTTGCTGCTATTGGTGGAGAAGCTGACAAGAATACCAATGTCACTGAGCAGGCAGGTTGTTCCCAAAATCTATAACTCTGGGTTGTTTATCCCAAGATGACCACATTCTAATCCACACTCTTTTCTGTGAAGCTGGAATCTGAAAAGTCTTTCCTTTTATTTTTTTTTGTTTTTCTTCTCCAGAATCACTGCCTCTGGAGCAAGCAGTTTCATCACTGGGAAACTATACTCTAAGAAACACTAGCATCCAGATGGATGGGCTAGATGGAATATGTGACACTGTCCTATAGTCACAGAACCTGATTTTCTACCATTAACAAGGGTTAATGCCCTTCAGATCTTCAGCAAGATTTTTTAGAAATCTTCCTGACCTCAACAGATTTTATTAATCTTACTGATGGAGTGAGTTGCCTCTGCTTAGGGCTTTTATGGTTTCTGACTCTCTATCATTGTAATACAGAATACACTGGCACTCATGAAGGGTTCAAGATTTTTGTATATGAACAAGCAAATTTTCATATACTTTTATTATAGGTGATGAAACTTTTGTCTCCAGTGAAAGAGAAGGGAAAACGTGGTGACATATGTGGCCATTTGAATAACAGAATCATAGAATGGTTTGTGTTGGAATGGACTGTAAAGATCACCTGGTCCAACCCCCCTGCCATGGGCAGGGACACCTCCCACTAGACCAGGTTGCCCAAAGCCTCATCCAACCTGGCCTTGAACACTTCCAGGGAGGGGGAATATACAACCTGGCTGGACATCATGTTCCCATGTCTCACCACCGTCATATTGAAGAATTTCTTCCTGAGATCCTGTCTAAATCTACCCTCTTCTAGCTTAAAACCGTTCCCTCTCATTCTGTTCCTATCTGCCCTCATAAGAAATCCATTCCCAATTTGGCCATATTTTGCTTCTGTGTTGCCTGCCTCTGATTATCCTTTAACTACAGGACAGATCATAGGAACTCTTTAGCAATACAAATCAAGAAGGTGGAGCAAATGAAAGGAGTCTTTGCAAGAGAATGCTGAGGTAGAATTAATGACCCAAATACAGCTAGACTGTGACACAGGGATCATCTGGAGTAAATGTTCTGAGAAATACTACAGTGAGATACTCCCTTGAAATATTTTACTGTGTGACAGACTTAAGGTTTTACTTTACTTTCTTTGCACACTGTAAATATTCATCATCTTCTCCAGTCTCCTCTAGGTTTTGATTGCTCTGTGTTCGTTACTGACTTCTATATGTTTTCTCAGTCTACAAATTAGATATCAGAGATAAACTAAAGACCTGTGACAAAAACCAGCTTAGTCAGTTCTGCTTTCAATATAATCTCCCTACTTCTTTAGCAGGAACAAACTTAGTGCTGTATCAGTGTAGGTAGAATCTTTTTTAGGATGCATGCTACTAAAATAATATTTAAGCTGACATTTTCAATGTAGGTCCTTACAGGTGAGGAAAAGATTATTAAAAATACTTTTTATTACAAAAATTGTTTAGATGTTTTAGACTATGAAAAATAATATTTTATGGATGGTTGAGTAGTACACATTCAACAGGCGACTTCACATAGATTAATCTGCTCATTGGGATGCCAGTCAGCCAACTTTATACCTTCAGTGGTTTATCAAGTTCTGAAGTGCTTAGTATTGAATTTGACATACCATCAAAGTTCTCTAAGTCAAGTGGCATTGATACTCGTAATAGCTCCAATTGTTTTTCCTTTTCTTTAATTAAATAAGAGAGTTAGTGAAATTGCATTTTCTGTCTTTGCTGTGCAGACCAACAGAGTAAGTATAAAGCTGTCATTCATGTTCTATGAGCTCATGATTTTAATCTGGCTAGATAAATCAGGCAAATACATATTTTATGACAGTCACTGTAGCTAGCCTACAGGAGTTGAGAAGCATAAATTAGCCATATGTCTAGGTGTTTCATTAACAAACATCTTAATATGAACATTGATCTTGCTGAATATGGCATCTCAGCTATAATAACAATGTCTGAGTTGTTCTATAATGCCTAGAAGTGCATTTTCTTTTTCAGAAGATATCAGAGTTATTAAGTCTTCTAGTAATAGACCACATGACGACAAAGTAAGTATGTTAAGAGCCAGCTCCTGGTCTACTGTAAATTAGTATGGCTTTTCTGACTTCAGAGAGGAAGATCCTGCCATCCATCTCCATATAAGAATACATGCATAGTGGCATGCAAATTGCCATATCAACTTAGATCACACTGTGAGGCCCTGTGTTCTTCTCAATATGGCAGTTGCCAGTTGAGGAAAAAAAAACGTATCCGTGTATAGATAGGACTGAAAAGAGCTGTGGAGCACTCTAGTAGTGCTCAGATAATGTTACGTGATTTAGGAACAATATCAGAGACAATTCAGAACTGCAGTGTATTTGCAATTTGCATTCATCAAACTGGGACTCTAGACAAAATGACTCTGTTACCTAAATGCTAACCTGCTGCTCTTATGCCATTGATACTGGTATAGGCATAGATACACACATTTTATCCTTACATATAAGACTGAAATTTTCAAAATTAAAGCTATAACTTTTAAAAATAAATAGGATACTATATAGCTCAGAGCCCATCTATTTTAGTCAAAAATGTAGAAGTTCATAGTGTGGAATACTTATGTGCAGTCTTTAAAAGGGCAATGTTATGACTTATAATTAACATTTGAAGCTATGTAAACTGAAATAAGGTACATACTATAATTTTAAAGTGTAAAAGCTAATTTCCTATTGAGGGACAGGGAGCACTTCAGGACTACCATTTCACAGGTTGCTTGCAGGTAGATGATGAGCCTCCGTCAAGGAAGTCATCATCCTTCTTTCATTGTGACTTAGCAGGGACATTTATACCTCTTCAAGACAGATAGAAGCAAAGCTGTGTACTCAGTAGCAAGTATTGTAGCCAACACAGGATAATCCATCACTCAGATAAGTGAGCAGCTATTGTTACTTCCTAGACTCTTTAATAAGGACTTGACAGACAAGAACTTATACTATGCAGTATCTGAACTGTTATTGGAACTATTAGTAGAGTAATTGAGCTTTGGTTCGTGCTGTTTCCTTCCTGTGTCTAATGCTCTGCGTGTTACAGTTCTTTTCCCCTGATACCAGACTTTGCCAAGATAGTTAGTTATCAGGTGGACCAGTCGTCTGACACACATCGGCAAATTCACCATTTTCTCTATAGCTCAAAAGACAGGAATATGTAGGTTTATGTCTTAGAATATCATATAGTATGTTAAACCGTCAATGTTTAGGTAAACATGATAGAGAGAACTGTAACACTTATAAAGAAAATTATAGCTTGGGGAATAATGCTTAAGAGTTAACAGGATAGCAATTACTTAGCTGAAGCAATATATCTTAGGTCATCGGGTAAAGGGAGGCAGGCTACAGACAGTTCCTGATAAGGCCAAGGATGTCCTGCCTGAAGCATCTGACAGCTTCTGATAACAACAGGAACATTGCAGCCGGCTTTGTGGTTTGGAGAAACACCAAAGGTCCAGGGAGAATGCGCAAGGAACAAACGTGAAGAGCTTAGTAGGGAAAAGGACTCCCTGAGACCTCGGCCCACGACTACCAGGAGGCACTGAGCAGGTGTGACTGGACTTCTCGGAAAAAGACCACCTTTTCAGGGAAAGGCTGTGAATATGCATAGGCGTTTTTGCATATTAATGAATATGCAGCCCTTTACTATATAAAAGTTAAGACAAGCTGCCACAGAAGGCGCACACGAATTCAGAGGAAAAGATTCCCCCACGTGCCAGTGCACTTAATAAACATACCTGCTTTACAACCTTACAAGTTGTGGAGTCTTCTTTCCGCGGGTCAAGCTATTTGCAAAAAAGTATTTCTCACTTAATGAAATCCCTGTCTATTTCTGCTTTCTACTCTGATACATTTTTAGATCTGAATTTCCATTTGGATGACTTGTCTTTTATTCCTTATTGTAGTTTACTCTGTAGTTAATGTGTTGTGTCATGAACTTAAGCATGTACATGATCAGTTTCTTTTGATTATTTTTCAAACAGCGAAAAAAAAAAGCTTGAGTAATATTCAGCCTGAAAATGTCATTCCAATTTTATCTTGTATATTCTGATATACTTTCAAAAATTACAATTCAATTGCATATCAAGCCATTCTGAAAGTTACAAAAGGAGCTACTAATAGCTTGGACACATTTTCAAATCCTTGTAATTCCACCATTTAGAAAGAACAATTTTGTAAGAATATACATGAATGTTTCTATGATTTCTAAACCTGATACAAGGGAATATATCCTAGAGTTGTTAACTCTTTTTTTTTTAAGGATGAATAGAAATTATAAAAATATTGTTAAATATCTTCCAGATTGAATGGTGACTTATGTACTTCTTGATATGCAGCATATTATCTGGTATTTAGCTGGAAACAAATAGTCCATTTTGTATTAATTTGTGAACAAGCAACATTAGCAATTGCAAATTATGCTGATGATGCAAATGCAAATAAATGCTTGTTATAAAATTAAAATCACTGTCAGTGTACCAGTATTGCATTTTGATATATTCCTAATGCAGCTTTATTGCTGTCTTGAAAATGATCTAGCAAAGAGTATTGCTCTTTCAACTGTAATAACAGACAACCACTTGGAATATTTGGTATTTCCATGGTGTGCGGCATAGAAAAGAAAGCATAAAACCAGTACTCCCTTTGGCTATGAATAATTTCTTATATGTTACAGAAGACCTATGGATGAATTTAAAAGAAGAAAAAATTTAAAAAAACCCCAAACTGTCATCTAATTAACATGAGTAACTATTTTTATTGTTTCTGTAGATGTTATTGTGTCACTTTACAAAAATGTATTCATTTAGCGATAGAAAAAAGTTTTAAGAATTCTGTTCTTCCGTGTTATGGTAGAATTGGTTTTATGTCCTTCATTTGTCTTGTTAAAGACCACTATGAGCAGTTGAGAAACTTATACTGCATAAACTGCAGTAAGCATTGTGGCAGTTTTTCTGATTTTATTGATTCTTGAAAGATTGTATGTACACTCACCCCAGAACCTGAAAGTTTCATTTCTTCCTGTTTATCTCAAGTCTGGTTGCAATTATCTCAATCCATTAAAAGTACTAATCTATATATATTTATTTAGCTACAATGTGACATCCTTCTCATTGGCCCAATCCACTATGGTGTAGAGCAAATGGATAGCAGATAGTGTGCTTATCAACAGCCGAGGTAAATACATGTGATAAAATCATATTTCAATATGAAATGGTTTGATATATAGGGCAATTTTTGCTGATGCAGTCAAAAATTCAGACTTACCTATTTTTGCATTTCAGTGGTGATTGAAGCAGAATCTGTTAGTTGAGCTGCTTTATAAATAATAAACATTGTTTGAGGCTGAGGGGACTATGAGTTACTGTACCCAAAAAGTGGCCTTCAAAGAGAATCCTTAAAATGTAGTCATACAGAGGTCTCACAGGGTCTTGGAAATCAGATTATTCACAGTTGGTTTCAGGTCTTCATTCTTTGGACAGTTTTTCAGTCTTCAGTATTCTCAGTAGAAACAGAGGAATTCTCCAGTGCTTTCTTTGAGGAAGTACTACAGGTCAGTTCTCTGAAACTCTTGATTTTCCTTGCAATTCCATTGAGCAGTTCTGATATTCTACAGTCCTATCACTAGCTCAGAATACACCACCAGCAAAGGAAAGGGCTGCCCAGGTTGACTAGAATTCCTCCTAGATTACAGGTTACTTAGGCTGAATGAAGTTTTCCAAGAACTCTGATAAGGCCTTTCCTTGGATATTTTCAGGCTCTGAGCAGAGAAACGAGTTTTCTAATGGTTTTGACTTTATCCTTCATAGAACAGTCAATGAGACATTGAAGAATATAAATATGCAGACATAGTAAACATTTGCAGATTATTAAACTGCTAATTAACTGCTATATAGCAGTTCTTTTCTGTACCATGGCATTTCCTTACCAGACTTACAAGAACAAAAACAAAGGCTGGACTAACACCACAGTTTGACAGACAGAATTTCAAATGTGGGCTTACATGAATTGTATTTATTTCTTAGGTACAATGTCAGTAAAGCTTCAAACCACTGGAGTAAATCTTCAAATCTTTGTGTTTCATTACTAGTTTTTCTTTAAAACCTAAGATTCTGCAGGCTGCATTTTATACTGAAAACAAATTTCAAGTCAACAATACATTGGTTAGTGTTGCTTTTAAAAAGTGTGATTCATTCATCCCTTATTCAAAAAATCACTGAAATAAATTATTTCTCTTAAAATTATGGGTATGTGATAACTTTATGGGACAAAGTAATGTACTCCCCTTTTGGTTTCTCTTTCAAAAAATAGAAATTGAAGGAATTGAGGAAAAAATGAATTTAAGGCTATGTTTCATCTTGGTTTCTGAGCACTGGAAAAAATACTTTAACAATTTATTTTTTCCCTTTTTTTTCCCCTTCATTTTAGACCCTGAATGAAATGCTTACCTTTCCAGCCAGCAGATGGGAAATATCCTCTTAGAGTAGGGGAGGATATAATGGGTCTGTAACAGCAGTTGTCTCCATCTGTTGCCATTTCCTCATTTTTCATTGTGATTTTCCTTCAGTGTAGAGTTGCTGTACTTCTTTTCCTTTTGTACCACACTCCTGCTTTATTCTGGCAAGGATCTTGATTAGGAAGACAAGTACAGCTTGTGATGGAGGAAAACAGCTGTTTGCACTTCGTTTTTGAACACTGATAACAACTTACGGAAAGTTATTAGAATATTTTTAATACCATTTTTTAGTCAGCTAAAGTTGCAAACAGACTGGAAAAAAATGATGCGGTGTAGTAAAATTAAATGTTATTAAGAATACCAAATCAAAAAAATATTGAAAATTACCAAACTAATAAAATTATTTTTATTCACTTCTGTAGTTCACTTTCAATACAAGTAACTAGGTCCTAAGCAGAAATAAGAAGTTCCTATGGCCTATCAGAAATACCATGTGTGGTATTGTGGTATTCTGGTTAAACTGCACTTCTTCCCTTTATTCTTAAAGTAGACAAGTGACTACTTATAACTTTCTATGTTCTTTCATTAAATGATATTATATGAGTAATCGCTCTTTTCTTTCAAATCTTTAAAGTATCAGAAGAAATGAGCAGATAGATAGTTTTATAACTCTTTTCTCATACCAGTGGATTGTATGAGGTGAGTATGTCATGTAAGCAGTGCTGACAGACTTGATGTATCAAATTCAACGTATCACTGAGTTATTTGCCTGGGAATTTGTTGTCAAGAAAAGTGAATATGTAGATTTTCTGAAGGGAAACCAACCAGTGATATTTTCTAACAGGAGACTTGTGATCTTAAATTCATATTCGTGGGAAGTTGTCGCTTCATTGCATACTGTGATTTTCCTTTACATTCTCTCAGATATGTACTTGATACTTGTAAATGCTGACCAATGTAAACTTAGGTCCTAAAATCCACGAAATGTCAAGTAGTATTTTAAAATAGGTTTTCTGTTAGAAAGGTGAAGCCAACTTTCATTCTTAGAAGGAAACCTTCCTGTATCAAACAGATTAGTGACAGCAATGCTAAATAACTCTACATTCCTTCAGTCTTTGAGCTTTGCTTGCAATTAAAATGCAACTTTGCTGGTATTCTCAGTAAAGCTGCCCCAAAAATTATATCCATGCAGATAGAAGTAAATACTATTAACACGTTCATCCTTTATGAGAACTCTCAACTTTCATAATCTGCAGATAGATAGCATTGGAAAAGAAATGCAGATTAATTAGAGTTATGACTGGAAATTTAAGCTTTGAAGTAAGAGGCAGTTAACAGGCACACTGAACTTCAAAAGTAGTGTATACAGTGCTGGGAAGCTGGCAGCTGAGACTCCATGGAAATATGAGGAGGAAATGATACCGAACAATACAATCCCTGTACACTTTTACAACATATGTACAAATAAAAAATTGTGCTCTGATATTACATGGTGAAATATAAAGCTGAATACAATATTCTGGCAAATGAACAGTCAGTTTGAGGGGACAATATTACCAGAAATGAATGTATCAGAAGATTCATGGGGTGTTTCAAACTAGTAGTGTTTGAAGGGATCAGAGTTCTCCAGACACATTCCTGTCTTTTGCTACATTACCAAAAGCTAATTGGTAGTAGCAAGTAATGTTTAAACATATTACAATATACTATGTATTAGAAGTACGTCTGTGCTAATAATTCAGAATGACAAAAATATTGGAAGGGAAGCACTCAGGGTGCCAAAGATACCTTCTGTCCAACTGTTAAACTTTGTAATATTGCAGCACACAATCTAAAATGTGGAGTTTGGAAACTACAAGTTTCACTTTCAATAATGTTTGAATCCAGCACAAGTAGAGCTTCAGATTACTCGAACTGAAGTTTCAACTATTTTTATCAAATATAATGAAATTTATAGAGGTGATCAGAAAGGTACAATACATCAGATTTTATACATTTTAGTGTAGGTTTCGCTAACTGTGTTAAAAAAATTTATTTCGAAATCTGAAGCGTGTTGGTAGTTTTACTCTGTGCATAATATGCATAATGTTACATATTAGCTAATGAAGTCTCTCTATCTTCACTACAAAAATGTTCCCAAAGTGGATTTACTAATGCTTTCCTTCATTGATATTCTAAAGACAGGATTTCTCATCCGTTGGGTTGACCAAAAAGTTGGGCTTTTTTTTCTGGGTAAATGAAAGGCAAATTTTTAATGGGAAACAATTGTTTTTAAAACAGTCCAATGTCCATTTTGGTCAATTATCTTTTGCCATCTTTCAGGTAACTTCATGATTCTTTGCTCAAAAAAAGTTCCTATCTTTTTTGGCAAAAAACAATTCCAAGAATGATTTGGTATCCTCATCAACAGTGAAGGTTTTACTGTTCAAGGCATTTTGGCAGTCTGATTGTGCTAGGTCTGGCAAATATAGTGGATGTGGTAACACATTCCATCCAAGCTCCAACAATTTTTGATAAGTGACTTCTTATGAGCTTCCACGGCATTTTTTCCTTTGCTGAAGTAATACACCAAAATATGATGAAAGTGTTCCTTCTGATTTTCCATTTTGAAATCAAAGCCAAATAAATAATTGTTAATGAAATCATTAACTTTTTTTTCCTAAAACAACCTTGAACTGTCAGCTGTCAAGTTACATGATGAATTTGTGGTTTAAAATTAAGTTAGTTACATTTCAAGACATGTATGTCTTTCTATTAAAAAAATGCAATTACTTTTTGGCCAACACAATAGTTCTGCCAACAAAATAACATTTATTTCTAAATGTCTTATAGTTGTATAAGCTTCTCTTCATGAGGTTTTCCTGCTATTTTCATCATATTAGGCTTCCTCAGGTATGCATTTTCAAAATCAGAGAGGTGAAGTTTCCTACTGATGCTGTGCTGTGAAATGGCTCACTGCCAGAGGCAAAGCGTGTAAGAAGCAGCAACACACTAGGTTTTTATGGCTATAAGTTGTTCAGGCTCAGGCTTATTAATTTAACAGCTATCTTTGCATTCTGTTATTACAGGGTACATTAAAATTACCAGCCATAAATTGCATCCCTCTGCTAGTCTGAAGAAGCTGGGAGAAATTAAAGAGTGTATTTAAAGATTAAGGTGAATAATAACAATGATGTTACCCCTTTCTCCTTTCTGCACAACACAGAGACTACATATTTCTCATACTTGGACATGTAAGTGTTAATGCTAACTGGCAAAGAGCACTCTCTCTGGGTAGCGAAAGTTTAGTTTCCTTGCTTTGTGTTGTGGGAGTCACAAGGTGAATCCAAGAGCTTTTGCTGGGAGAGGACATAGTAGATGTGTTTCTGGAACTCATAGCATGGAATAAGATACCCACATTTTGCAGGTGCTTCTCCTAGGTAAAAACAGCGATGGATTATTGTAGGAACAGTCAAAGGAGCAGAGGGGAGAGACAATTCATAACGAATGCTAGCAGGCAATCTTCTTGATGTTTGAAAGATACACTGCTGATAGTTTCAATGGATATTTTCTTCTTTGTGATTGTTTAAACTGATTCCCTTTGAAATTCTCAAAGAACAGTAGTAACAGTTTTCCTGCGAGAGAAGAGTCTGCAGAGAGTTCCATATCCAAAGATGCATGGCTTTGCATTACTATGTGCCAGGTAAAAATTTGGTGGAGTGATATTCTGCTTTCTCTTTGCTGTTTTTGTTTTAGCATCTCAGAAAGTCATAGAATCATAGAATCACTTGCTTGGAAAAGACCTTTAAGATCATCGAGTCCAATTGTAACTTGTCCACTACTAAACTATGTCTCTAAGCATCTCATCTACCTGTCTTGTAAATACCTCCAGGGATAGTGACTCCATCACTTACCTGGGCAGCCTGTTCCAATGCCTGATACCCCTTTCAGTAAAGAAATTTTTCTTAATACCTAATCTACCCCCCCCCTGCCGCAACTTAATGCCATTTCCTCTTGTCCTGTCTCTTGTTACTTAGGAGAAGAGATCAACCCCCACCTCACTACAACCTCCTTTCAGGTAGGTGTAGAGGGTGATAAGGTTTCCCCTCAGCCTCCTTTTCTCCAGACTAAACAATCCCAGTTCCCTCAGCTTCTCCTCACAGGACTTGTGCTCCAGACCCTTCACCAGCTTTGTTGTCCTTCTCTGGACACGGTCCAGTGCCTCAATGTCCTTGTAGGGAGTGGGATGTCTAAGGCACATAAATTTGTTTCAAGCATAGAAACCACAAGACACAGTTTTATCTCTTCAGGAGATGTATACATCTCCTACTGCTACAAGGAAAAGATTTTCCATGTTTTCAGTGGGTGATCTGAGACCAGTTTTGCTCTATTAAGACATTATGATCCAAGAATTGTAATCCAGCTCATAGGCCATTGCTGCAACAAGTATAGTATATCACAGAATCACAGAACGTTAGGGGTTG
>NW_010176608.1:3895-4622 GCF_000695765.1 Mesitornis unicolor | reverse complement strand
TCCTGGTTTTGCTGGGACAGAGGGTTTTTTTCTTTTCCTCATAGTAGCTTGTCAGATGTTTTGTTTTGATTTTCGCCAGCAGATGTTTACATTTTTTCCAAGGTTTATTTTTCAGTGTTTTAACTGCACCTGTAGTTATAGTGTTGTTATGGTTTAAGGGTTACCAGCCTGAAAGGGAAGGACAGGTGGTGTCTGTAGGACCCTGGAGGGTCACAGATCAGTACTGTTCCCTCCCCTTTCCGGCCACAGTCTATAAAAAACGAAGGTTTTCGCGGGCTTTTCCTGGCTTCCTGGGCTGCTTCCTGTCGTATCTCGGGACGGCTGGGCCTAGCTCCACGTGCTCAGCAGCATCCACCACCATCCGCTCCCGGCACCACTGCAGTCCCTGGTGACAGTCACAGCGGTCACAGCAGCCACGAGGCACTGTTTGGACACTGCCACTCGGGACTACTGGGATCGGGTTTTGTATATACTTAAATATCCTTTGTCCCTTATTAGTTCCTTTTTTTCCTTTCCCGTTGTTTTTTTTTTTCATTAAACTTGTTGCAGTCTTAACTTTCAACTTTGTGAGAAGTATTTTTTTTTATTAATTTTCTCTCTATTCCCTTTTCTTAAAGAAAGGGATTTCTCTCTTAGAGAGAAAATCCTGCTCTCTCTCTCTCTGACCCTTAAACAGAGACAAGTGTCTTTTTTTTTTTTTTGTTTAGTTTTTGTTCTCTCTGAACAA
>NW_010176608.1:292-3885 GCF_000695765.1 Mesitornis unicolor | reverse complement strand
AAGAGGATGGAGGGGGAGCAAAAGCCCAGGATTTTCTGGGACAGGTGACCCAGGACAGATGATCTGGTTCTGATCCAAGTGGACCAATAAAATGTATTTTATCCTAAAAACGTCACACTCACTATAAATTGTGGAGTTTGCAGGGGACAACCCCTTTCTCACTTCCTTTCTTCCTTCCTTTGATCCCTTCCCTTCTTCATGATGACGGCTCATCTCAGTTCCAAAGGATTACATCTCCCTTTTCGCATTTTCATTGGCATACAGCCAGAGACTGCTGTCTGTGAGCTAAGTATAACTTTGAATGCTTTATTACAGTTGTTCCTATTCTTGTTGCAGTTTGTTTTTATTATTGTTATTATTTCAGTTTGGTTTATTTTAATTATTAGTCTTTATCTCAACTGATGAGTTCTTTACTTTCACTCTCCTGATTCTCTTCTCCATCCACTGGGGAGGTGCGGAAGTTGAGAGTGGCTTCTTGGTGTTTAGCTGCTTGCCGGGTTAAGCCATGACAGAAACAAACCCTAGGTTGCGGACTCAAATTACCAGTTGCTGTGCAACACTTACAATACAAAATTTCTTCTGCCCTGAATAAATTTGAATAATTGACAGAATTTAGATTGGCTCAATTGCTTAAACAGAAATGTACTCTTCTGACAGTAGCTGATGAAATAAAAATACATGTGTTCAAAATTGACTATGTACTATCATTTCCTTTAAACTGAATTTTAATTTTAACCCTTTCCCTCTCTCTCTCTCTTTCTGGAACTTTATTTCCATTAGCAAAGGAGATGTCCTTCGGATAATAATACCAATGGCCTGACTGTTAAAATTGTTTTGATTTAATTATAACTCACCACCATTTTCCTTGGAACATGGCATCAATTATGAAAAATTCACTTATAAATAAACAATTAAAGGCACATGACCATTAATACAATATACTTCCCTGTTGAAAAAAATGGTACCAGTAGTCACATGAAAATACAGATTACATTTTAAACTATAATATAAACTGATACGAAATGCGTTCACTCTTTCTGTTAAGGCCAACAGGGAATTGTGAGAAATTTTATCTTGTTTCTGGAGGACTGGGGAGAAGAAACATTAAAATGCTTTTTCTTTTAACTTGGCAATTATTAGTACCTACTTTCTATGGCAGCAATGCATTAAAACAAGAAAAAAAGCAGCACAATACTAAACGCACATTAAGTTAGAAACCTCTCCCACTTTCTTTAAATCTATAAGTACAACTTGAAAATATATGGAAAAAGTTTAGATTAGCATAGTAAATGAACCACTGAAACAACAGTAATATTTTCGTGATGTTTCACACATTGTGCACGGAAATTATTAGCTTGAGTTTGTTAACAGTTTTTTGTGTAATTCATGTGCTTTTTGTACTTCACATTTATGCTTTATTGTAATGCATGTAGTAAAGCAAAAATTAATTGAAATATATTTTTAGTATCTTGGTTTATTTTTGCCATGATTTTACTACAAATGTTCTAGTATTGCTGGGACAGATTTTTTTTTTCTTTCCCTCATAGTAGCTAGTGAGAGTTTTGTTTTGGGTTTGTGCTGGGACTAATATTGATAACTCACCAGTGTTCATATATTCTCAAGGTTTGTTTTTCAGTCTTTCACCTCCACCTGTTGTTTTAGTTTCATTTCATTTTGGGTTGGTTTTTTTTCTTTCCTTCTCTCTGTACAAGAGGATGGTGGGGGGGAAGTGAAAGCACAAGATTTTCTGGGAGAGGTGGCTCAGGACAGATGATCCGGGTGTGATCCAAGCTGACCAATAAAGATGTATTCTATCCCATAAACTTCACACTCACTATAAACTGGGGAGTTTACTGGGGACGACCTTTCTTCCCTTCAATCCCTTCCCTTTGATCCCTTCCCTTCCCTTCCCTTCTCCTTTGTGATGGGGGCCCGTCTCAGTTCCTGAGGCTTACTCGTCCCTTGTCACATTTTGGTTGGCATACAGCCAGTGACTGCTGTTTGTGAGCTGAGTATAACTTTGATTGCTTTATTATAGTTATTCCTATTCTTGTTGCAGTTCATTGTTATTGTTATTGTTATTATTTCAGTTTGGTTTATTTTAATTATTAAATAGTCTTTAATTAAATTGATGAGTTCTTTACTTTTAAACTCCTGATTCTCTCCCCCATTCCACTGGGAAGGGGGAGGGCAAGCAAGTATACTTTGTGGTGTTTCAGCTGCTTGTCAGGTTAAACCACGGCAACATGGCAGGCATCAATGCATGGTTGGAAATATCAATTAATTTGAAATGTACATGAAATACTGGTAAGGAACTGTTAGGAAATTCATTTGTAATAGGGAGGTATATCTCCTAAGTGACATGGGCTGAAACAAATATTTAACTTCACCTTTGTTCTCTAATCTGGCTACCCATAAATTACAGCATTACATGCAATGTGTCAGTTTATCTTAAAACGTTGTCAATGGACTGAGCAAAAGCTGCCTAAATGTCAGGAGGAGGCGGCATGAGACTGCCATGTCTGTTTGGAGGGAGAGAAAAAGAAGTTATGTGTCCCACATGCTTGCTACTTTCCTTAATACATTTCTGACTGGTGTTCATCTATTGCTGTGGTAGAACTGGTATAAGAACATGACCAGAAAAATAATATTTAGAAATACAGCTGAAAACTATTGTAAAAAATTTGCTAGAAATACAGAGAATGAAATTATGTTTTTAAACTGCTGAAGATGTACCCCATTAACTGATTCTTAAACATAGCTAGATTAATACAGTACTAATCTTAAAGACTGTTGGTGGACATATAGTTACTAAAAAGGTTATAGCTACAACCTAAAAATAAGAAAGTGTCATTCTCCACTTTGTTCCTATATACATTTCACTTTGCAACAAATCTGGATAAAGCATAAAATTATACAAATATTATACCATGAAACAAGAATACAGAATATTTTCTACACATTTGTGTTCACTTGCACAAAAAAATATTCATTATTGACATTTCATAGTCTATAGTTTAAAATGCAGGTTAGAAGTAAATTAACAATCAATGCTCCTCCTCTACTAAGCCATCATGCCTTTGGTTAAAATACGGATATCCACTATCTGCTCTGAGGGCTATAAAGCAAGACATTTCTGATGTTGTGTCTAGGAAATTTTTATATTCTATAAAAGACAGAGATCCACTGTATGAGGATAGTTTTTTAAGGAATGTCCTGCTTTTCTAATCTTCTCTCCAAGAAAAAAAAATCATTTTCTGAATAAAGGCTAAACAGGCCCACTTTACTGTCAGACAAATTTCCATAAGCATAGATTTCTAATGAGAGGAACAAATAGGCAGAAACTATTTTTGAGGGAAGGCACATTTTAAAATGGTACAACACTTTTTGTAGGTAGCTTAGTATGCTCCAGAGAGCCATTACTACTTTGCAGCCATAGGTCTCTGGTACCCATTAAGTCAGTTATCACAGTTATTATTTTCTGGGGTGTTTTTTTTGTACTTTATACTAATTGTGGCTGGCTGCCAGGTGCCCACCAAGCCACTCTATCACTCCCCCACCTCAGCGGGACAGGGGGGGAAAAAAAAATTAAA
>NW_010176608.1:0-200 GCF_000695765.1 Mesitornis unicolor | reverse complement strand
TCTGCTCCCCATCAGCAGGTGATGTCCAGCCACTTCCTGGGAAGTGGGGCCTCAGTAGTGTAGCAGCTCCTTTGGAAGGCAAATGCCTTAGTAACAAATGCCCCCCTCCCCTCCTCCTTTCTCTTGGCTTTTATTGCTGAGCACAAGGTCATATGGTATGGCATATTCCTTTCACAGAATCACAGAATATTAAGAGTTGG
>NW_010176607.1:13837-17785 GCF_000695765.1 Mesitornis unicolor | reverse complement strand
TCCAACTCCTAATATTCTGTGATTCTGTTACCTCCCTATTACCCTTACAGATGTGTATCCCAGCTCACATAGAACTGGAATATCTCTCACTAAATAACAAAACCACATAGACACAGAGGGCTAGAAGGAACTGAGATGTCCTCTAACTTATACTTCGAACGCAGGGCAGGTTCAACTAGATTTATGATCTCATATTTCAACATATTTATCTAAACTATTTTTTAAAAATGCATAGTAATAGAGAGGCCACAACCCACAAGAAAATCATTCCAGTGCTCTCATGTCTTCTCATCAATGAGAATTATTTGCTGCTTCTTCCTCTCAGGTATTTCAGATTAGATCCTCCCCACTTGATTGCAGACATCTCCAAAGATCAAATGCATCTCCAAAGCAGATAAGTACACATCTCAGCTAATCAGCAGAGAGGATGACGGCATGATTCATATGACCTAGTTTAGGTGTCCACGTGGAAATAAGATGAATCATGCGGCTCTTCTCCTCTATTTATACAGAGAAAGAGGGTGACTAGATCAGAGAAGCTGGATGATGAATCTTACTCCTGAAAACTGTTCAAATGTCTTCTCTATTTTTTTTTAAATGAACAATCTCACTTCTTACAGTCATAAAGGGGGTCCATTTTGCTTCTATGTAGTTGAGCTTAATCCTAAAGACTTCCAAAGGGAACTCTAAATTGCCCAAATTATGTACTTAACTGGACAAGATATCTGTTTAGGAGTTCCAAACCCATATATACCTCTGCCTGACTAGGTACTTCAAAAATGTTTTGTTAACCTATGTTGGAATAGCATAGTTTCTCTCATGTTTACTCATGTTTACCTCAGGAACCGCTAAGCTTTCTACATCATTTCAACAGAACAATTGCTGAGCCAATCCTCCAACCTACAGCTCACCTTATTCCAACTTAAATGCAGAATATCCTTATGTCCCCACTGAATGGCATCCCGCTATTTTGAATTCCAGCTCTAATTTCCAGCCTGCGCACAAGCTCTTATTGTCCTCCCTCACTTGTTGAGAGCACACTGATTGTTTCACCCTTCAACACAGTAGTGAAAACAGTGGCTGTACTTGCCCAAGAACCACAACTGAAGTGTCTTTCTGTTCTGACTATGAACACTCCTTAACTAATCAAATGCAGGTCTGCAAAGTTTTGCATATGTCTAGTGGTAATTTAATCAAGATAATTCCCTGCTTTCTTACGAAAATGGCATATTGAATAGCATAAAAGGACTTAGAAAAGACAAGGGACTTAACATCTGTGCTTCTCACATACCCAAATTTTGGTTCAAATTCCATAAAGTGAAATTAGATTAACTTGACCCAACTTGCCTCCAGTATAAACAGTTTCATTGTTATTTATCAACTTGATATGATCTTCTATCTGGCTTCTATACATTTCAGCTTTTTGTTCCCAATAACTGAAAGTAAGCTAAGCAGTCTAAAATGATCCAGCTTCCCCCTTTTCTGTTTTAACAAAAAAAAAAATACTTGCCCTTTTCAGTCTTTTGCTACCTCTACACATCCAAAGGCAACTACTAGTATACTTCAGAACATGCACATTGACAAAAGAAATCAGTCAGTGAAAGCGTGGAAAATAATTCTGAAGTGAGGATCCTTTACATCCTGCTCCATAGGTGTGCAAAGAGGTCCTTCATCTGTTAACAATGCGATTGTCACCGAAATTGGGAATAGAAAAACCTCTTAACACCAATGTAGCATTAAGAAACAGGCATTCTTTATTCAACATCGGGTGAGAGGGGCATTATTTATTCCATCCACGCTCGCATGACTACTGGCACTGTTCTTGGCATATTTATATATAAAAGTTTCAGGACTGCATAATCTGCGTTACAAGGACTGATAGCAGTTTAAAAATAATTATAATACATTTAAATATCTACTGAATCATTCTTGGATCAAACTGCGTTTGTGTCCAAGGGGTTCTTTGGTGGTCTCTGGTGGTCCCTTGTGGTTCTGAAGAGGCACACTTGCTGGTATTTCCATGAATTCTGAGTCTTTCTCCCATATATGGTCTTTCCTGGACCCTTTTCCTCAGCTCTCTTATCTTGGACTGTTTATTTGTAGTCCTTCAGAATGTACTAAGATGTATCTGTACTGGGATGTATTAGTCACTGTTAGAAAAGTCCTGTCCTTGAGTGAGTTCTTGTTTGAAGCCCCTTACAACATGATCAGCACTGATCATAGCTGGGCTTGAGCAGAATTAACTATTTCCAGCGGAACCAAGTAGGTCATGTGAGAACATTTCATCCTTTTCTGCATTTTTATTGACTCTGCATGAGGATCTGATTTATATTATTATATTCCTACAGTAATGTATACTGTGATGTCAGCTATTAATAAACATTTTAGCTCTGCAATACAAAGTATAAGGCTCATTATGGAGCCCTGCAGTTTATACTATTCAGTTCATATATAAACTTGAACGTATTCATGAAAATGCTGATGAAAGCTGTGATGTTTACTAAACAATGACAATGCCAAACCCCAAACCCACAAGGAAGAAGGCAGTGAAAGATCACCTCAGCTATCACACCTGTCACACAAGTATACACAGTGGTGACTCATCTCAGCGACCACCTCAGCTAAATACCATACTCTCTTTTTTTTCAGCAGCAGAGAGTTACAGGGATGTTTAAGGCATGATTCATCTGACCTATTTTAGATGTTTATAGGAAGATGAATCACGCCAAAATATTTGTGGGGAAATGAATCATGCCAAAAAGTGCCTCTCTCACTTAATTTTTTATTAAGGGAGCTAATGGTTACAAGATCAACAATCCACTCTATTATACCAATCACAATTAGTTTTGCTATTTTCACCTGTATAGCTTGGTTATCTTAGTTACAAATTTACTTAAAACTTCTGTATTATCAACATATTTACTTACAACTTCCTTATTATTATTACTTAGAACTTCCATATTATTGACCTGTAATAGGTCTGTATCTGAATTTCCACTTTAGAAAATTAGATCGAAATCTGCCTCCTCCAGAGATTTGTTTGTCCAGAGATTACTTTCTTGCAACTAGACCTGTTTTTAAAATGATATATTCATCCCATTTCAACTGTATGAATGCAATCTATAACACAGAACAAATTTCCGGTGAAAGTAGTGAACCCTAAAGAAAACATACATCCTGTACAGAAGCTGAACAAGATACCTCAGCAAGTTGGAAGTGATGTCCCATTTCTTTTTGATGTCCACATTTAGTTTAATGTTGATGTAAAAGTCACACAAAGTAAGTGTGTGCACATCTCCTTTTATATATGTATATTTAGCATACGCAAGCTTGTATGCCTTATACACTATTCATTCACTAAAAGAGGCAATTTTGAAAAATATGCATTAAACTATCAACTAAAGTTCTTTTATCTTTTAATTTGTGTCTCTGTCAAACTATTTTGATTCTGTGTTAATAACCAAAAAATGTGAGATGAAAAAGAGTGTAAGACATAAGAAAGACTATTTTGTGCTTATGTAGACAGATGAATTTCAGTGCCTTTTGAATATCACTGACTCAACCAAAAATCTCATATTTTCAACCACTCTTCAGATGTAAAATGTGTCTTCAAAATGTAGCCTGGATCTTAAAAATCTCTATTCTATGCATTCTCATCTCTGAACTTGACTATCTTCCAGAACATCACCACAAAAGACACATGTAATACATAATACAAATGTCAATATTTGCATGCTAAAACGTCAAGAAACGATTAAGCCAGAATCCCAAAAGGATCACATACTGGCATCATTTGCAAAAGATACATGTGGAATCTCTTTGCATGAAAAAAAATAATTTTTCGAAGGCACTATATATGTAATGTTAAATTAGGCTGCACTGCCAGCATTTAACACACTCCTAAAGCTATCCACCAATAATGGATAACGACCCCACTGAAGAGAAAAT
>NW_010176607.1:0-13806 GCF_000695765.1 Mesitornis unicolor | reverse complement strand
AAGAATTTGACCACTGGACCCACCACTAATAGGTTACTCCCGGGTTTTTTTCAGATTGCTCCTACCAGCTCTTTCCAAGATAACCTGTGTGATTCCACAGACAGGTCTACTACAGGGGCTATTCCCCGAAACTGAGGAAGCTTTGGGACTCTCCACATTCTCACAGTATTGTTCCAGAAAGCTTCTCACCCCCTACATCCTTTTGACACCCCTAGGCATAGCACCTTGGATTCATCTCAGTGTGTGTGGTGCATCCTTCATATTATTGCAGACTGAAAAAAATGCATCAAAATAAAAGAGACCATACACAACCAAGAGTGCACACACAGCCAAGTGTTATATGAAAAGGAAGTGGCCATTCTGCTCTAGAAGGAGCTAGCTCTAATGGTGTAGACACAAGTCACACTGTATTATTTGGCCTGCGGTCTCATAATGCCTCCCTAGATCTGCATAGTTAGCAAGGCTGATAAGGCATTGCTGAACACAGACTGTTACTCTGAACACAAGATTCTCAAAAGATGTAAAAGTTTTCTCCATTACCATGAAAATCACCTGTCTACAAAACAACACAATACTCCCTTCTTATCTCCCATGCATGCAGGAACTGTATGTTTCCAAATCAGCAAATAAGGAAATCAAGAGGAAGGTGAACAGCCAGGGAAGAGGCTCCCAGCTTCCTGAAACTCTTAGAAGTGTCTTGCTATCCTCTTCTGTGACCAGAAGCTCATATTGACAGTTTCTGCATATTAAATATTACAGGAATGTTCTGTTGTGAGAAGTAACTTCCTTTCTGTCTGTGGGCCTTTGTGGGGTGACACTGATGGCAGAGATACGGGATCATCTTGTTCTTTCTTAAGACTCCTGTATAACAGTTTATCAGTGCTTCAAGACTCCTCAAACCACTCTGACTGCTGATGAAGGACTCTCCTTGAGGATGGGAAATTGCCCTCAGAAAGCTGTCATTTGACTTGAAGCAAATGGCATAGAAGGGATCCTTTTCTCCCCTAGCTGGCAGATAATGCAAATTAATATATCTTAATATACCTTCATGCTGTTCTATAACAAATATGTGACTATTGACATGCTAGGAGGAGCACATGTGCAATGAACAGCACTGAAGTGTGCTTCTGAAGCTGCAATGAGCATTACTCATCTGAAACAGAGTATAAGAACATTCTTTAAACAACTATTTCTTAGATTCTCTTGCTTATTCTTATCATGAGGACTTTTTTCAATTTTTTCTTCAGTTGACATCTTTCTGCATGGTTTGGTTCAGCTGCATAAATTAACTGACTTTCTGTATGGCATGAGCAATAACCATTGGTCATTTAGGAACCATGGAAGAAAGTGGAAACCATTATGGATCAACTGGAAATATGAGGCTTAGGAAACTTTCATCTACATGAAAAAAGATGACACCTATAGCTATTTTTTGCGGAAAAATGCACCATAACATAAACCATTCCACTGAGCAGCCAGAGGTCTGTGAAAACTCATATTACAGTCATATGTCTTTATAGATGGCACATACAAAAAAGGACTCGGAGAAATAATGAAAAAGGCAATAAAAAAATCCATACAAAAGAAAAATTGTATTTTTTTCTTTTATTTTCTCTTTCAAGTAGAACATTCCCTGCTTCTTGGGCTTCACTGGTTTTAGCTTTTCTAAATCTACAACAAATAATAACACAACTTAAAAATTGTAAGGTTCTGGCTTTATTCTGCCTCTGAACTGCTGATGAAGTACTTCATGCATCATTAATAGCTTGCTGCTACAATCCCACCAAATCTATAAGTTTTCAATTACAGATAAGTAAATAAGCAACTTCTGTTTTTAAACTTCTCCTGGATGGCTTAGTTTATAGAGGTATGTAAGAAAATGATGCAATTGTATTTTTTCCTTGACGATGTTCTGAGACAAGCGGAAATAAAGTGGACAATATTTTCTGAATTCTATATGTTTAGGAATAATAATTTGTTGTATCAGAATAATGAGACAATTCCTGCCAAAGTGTGATCTTTTCAAAGTATAAAGCAGGACTCATTTCACCTTACTTTAGCCATCTAAAAGTCAAATACTTCACCTACCCTAGCTATTAGGATAATCAGTAGGTTCAGATAGGCTCGTCCTCATATTTTATCTGAGGCAAATCTAAGATTACTGACTAATTAAAAAAATGCTTTAACTGTGCAAGCCATATTGCCTACTCAGACAGACAACTCTGAAGGGCAATTCATCCTGATTGCAGCAGCCAGGGATGGGATGAATTGAACTCTGGAGTTCCTTATCTTTATTCATGCACTATGTTGAGCCTAAATGAGGCAATAGATTAGATACTCTTTTAGCTACTTTATAGGTGACTAAAATTAGAAAATATTAATCCCACTCTTAGGATCTGCAAATTCAATCAGTTTTAGTGCTAGGTGAATTTACCACTGAGTTTACCTACCTCATGGGTCTTCAATTGCCACGAAGATATTTTCCTTGAATTAATGTATGTAAAAAACAGAAAAGGAAAAATATTTTACTACAAGATTCTCTGCTGTTTGGGAACCATTGGGTGTTAAATTAATTTTGCAAGGGCCTTCAAGTGACATGACTAACACAATTATGAAACGTAAATTTGCCTCTCACTTTTTTATTGTATGAGGTGATGGTATTATACTCCTGATGAAGCCTAAAAGGTCTAACCCATTACATAAGTTATTACTTTCAGCAAAGATTCCCCAACACTCAGGAATCACAAGGGAAAAAAAATAATCCACAAATAGGTAAAATCTGCTCCTGCTAGCTGTACTGATTTTGTCTGACACTAATAATATATACTACCACTGGCAATATATTCAGTCAAACCCTGAAATGTTGGAGAAAGGGCAGAGGAAGTTCTTACTGTATCCTATTAAATGTATTTGACTCAGTGATACACTATTAAACATATCTCGGAAGGTTTAACGTTTTGTAATTATTTAGTATCTATCAGTAATATGTTTATTTTTAACTTTAATGAATGTGTGTTTCTTGATATACAAATCAGTTATCACCCATGTAAGAATTTAATAATACCCATTTTCCATTCCTCAAGTAAGGATGAAGCACACTGTTATTTCAATATATTCTCCCTAAGAATACTCTCCCATAGTGATATGATTTTTTCTTATTCATCCCATATAAACAGATAACTGGAAAAGAAATACTGCAATTAAAAAAACAGTCTGTACTGTGCTGATTTTATTTAAGGAACCTTTTCTAGCAAACATTTCCATTGTAGTCCAACTTGAAATGACTTTCTGAACTACATTTTTACTTCTAAAAAATTTCACCTACGATTAAGTATTCTGGGTTTCTTTATCTCCACATTCATTAAGACTCCAGAATTATTTTTTGTCCTGGGACTGGTTGCATGATAAGCTCATTTCCTGAATTTGTGTTGGGATAAAATCCAGGTATGCAGCCATTCCCTGTCCCAGAAAATAAACTTCTTTTCACTAAGAAGGCCCATGATCAAAACATCCAGGAGAGCAAGATGTGAAGGTAGGAAACCACTGATTATTAAATAATAACACTTCAACTTTTCCTAAATGCTTGTATAGTAAGTTGAGCCAGTGATATAGACAGATTTACAAACAGCATCCTAGCATACTGAAGGTGAAAGAAAACTTTGTAAACCAATGCTATCTGGTCTTTCTAACTTAGCCAGGATCTGAAGAGAACTGTGTGTTTTAGTATCACTTTGGCTAGCTAAGATTTCTATGTTCAGTGGACGATGGAGAAAACAGCTCATTCAATTCTTCAGAGTATTTCCTTTTCTGATCATCACGTCTATCTTGCTTGAGGGAGATTATTTATTATTTAAAAGCTAATATCCCAAAGATATTCTGACAGTTAGCTATGTGCATCAGTTGAAAATAAGACACAACGTAATGTATGGTTAATGAGTAAGTGTAGCCAAGGTTGTGGCATCCATCTATCTCGCCCAGTGGCATCCTGTGCAGAATAAATAGCCTGGTTCCACTAATGCTCCACAGATAATGGTTTTCAGACCAGAAGAGAAATTGCTCAGTAGCAGTTTCTATGTTCCTATGAGAAAAACGATGCAAGCCAAATGCTAGGTTGGATCACCGACTTCTGCTTTATCACACAACCATTTGTTGAGCTTTGATCTCAAAGGCAAAAGGGGAGAATGGGCTTGGAAATCTCACACTGTTAGTGATAAGGAAGTAATTGTTTATTGATGTTACCAGCCTTTGATCTTTTTTGTTGTGCTGTACTGTGGTCTGATCCTTGACTGTGAAACACACAGGAAATTCATTCACATTCTGTTAGTGGAACTCAGTGATTACTTCTTCCCAGGAATATAAAACTGAGCATGGGATGCTAGGCAGAGAGATCCTGGATCAAATGCTGACAAGAAAAACTACTGCATTTTCAAATAATGTGTTAAGTATGTTTATCTGAAGGAAATCAATTATTTGGATTAATAGTGAGAACAGTGTTGTTCTTTTATTTAGCAGGGAGGAAAGAAATCCATTTTGGAGAATGGAGTTTGAAAAAGTTTTCAAAGCTGCTTGTGTTTCAGCCTGGATTTTCATGCTGAATGAGTTGAAAATAAATTACTTCACGTAGAAAGCATGAGTCAAAAATAAATTACTTCAGGTAGAAAGCAAGTCTGGATCTCCTATATTCTATTCAGTATTATGGATTAGTACACAGAGTAAGATATTGGTTCCATGGGAGCCACCAAGAAAAGCCAGGGCTGCTACAGTATTCTGTGGTGAGCCTAATCCTGCACAATCTGTGAGAATCAAGATCCAAGGGATTTTGGCATGGGGATCTCTAATTTTTGTATGCCACTATAGTTAAGTTAAAAGCTTTTAAAACACTATAAATTGAAGTGTTTCTGCATGTTTTATGCTTTTTGAGCACCTTCAGGAATTTAGAAATTGCAGCACCTGTAGAGCTAGGTACCATCGAAACAACAGGTTTTCATATTACAGTTCTGAATGTAGACCATCAGATTTTCTTCAGCTTCTAGTATTCACTATCAAATACAAGTTTGTGAATGAATCCAAAAACATTACAGCTTAATACGGTTTGACGTCTTCCTGGCATCACATGAGAGTCAGTTATAAGCTGTACATACTAAGCTTATTTGTGCACTTTTATCAAGAATGCCTGCCAGTTTGAGGGTTGATACACATCACACTGAAATTTGTGCATTATGACAGAGTATTGTACAGAATTTGTTTCATAGTCTTGCAATAGTTATGTTATAGTGGGAAGCTGTCTTCTCAGATAATGAATTGAAATGTATGAGATGTTATTTAGGACTGAGAATCGAGAGTATGGAAATAGAAGTAAAATAGTTAAAATAGTATTTCCAACAATAATACACGGTAGTTTGGATCACTGAATAGTATTGGGAATCAGGAAGCCTCAAGTTGCAGGAACACCAAACTAACCAGAGGTTGACTAGCTGTGAAGAATTGGAGAAGTCCTGTAATTCCCTCTATTTCTATTCCTTTGGAATGTTAGCATAACGTATTTGCATGAGGAGGTTGTGAGGAGCATTTATTATTTGATCAGTATGGTTCATTTATTAAGCGCCATAAATATTCCAGCTGCTCTTACAACTATACTCCTCTGGAGAAGATAAGGCTCCGGGGGCACCTTATTGCAGCCTTCCAGTTCCTGAAGGAGTCCTATAAAGCCAGGGAGGGACTTTATATAAGGGCAACTAGCAATAAAATAAGGGGGAATGGTTTTAAACTGGAAGAGGGTAGATTTAGAGTAGATATTAGGAAGAAATTCTTTACTGTGAGGGTGGTGAGACATTGGCACAGGTTGCCCAGGGAAGTTGTGGATGCCCCCTCCATGGAAGTGTTCAAGGCCAGGTTGGACGGGGCTTTGGGCAACCTGGTCTGGTGGGAGGTGTCCCTGTCCATGGCAGGGGAGTTGGAGTGGATGAGTTTTAAGGTCCCTTCCAACCCAAACCGTTCTATGATTCTATGAAATTTGTCTGTAACGTCATTAGTATTACAATTTTGTTTTCATATTTTTAAAAAATCATAAAAGTAAATCACTTGTCATATGTCACTATCATGTTTTCTATTACTGACTGCTTATTCTGTTACCTGTTATCTTCTGTGACAATGAGGAAAGAAAGGTAGGGGGGCTATTGCACTACTGCCAAACCAGAAAGACTGAACTGGTAACGGTAATTCTTACAAGGATCTAAGAAATATTGCTTGAACCATAAAAACAGAGATCATTCTGATCTCTAACTAACTAAATATTTTTGAGGAAAGGAATATAGTGATATGCAGACTATCCAACAGTTTATTTGGATGGACCGATAATAATTTGTTACACGAAACAGAAAGCAAGAGAACCTAGACCTTATGAAAGAAGACAGATAGTAAGAGATTTACGTGAGTGCACACAGAATCATAGCATTTTCAATTCTTAGGATGGAAAGGAGGAAGTACAATACAATAAAATAAATACCAAAGACATTGAAAAAAAAGACTTTAGGAAACTTAGAAACAAGAAGATCCTCTGTGGAAAAAAACAAAAATCAATTAAGAACTTCCTTATAGAAACTCTATTTAAAATGTGGCTGTAAATTATCTAGCAAAAAAAGAAAAGATGAAAACTGTGCAAGACCAACTTTGCAAAATAACAAACTCATTACTTTAGACACAAGAAGAATATGTACAGAAAGTAAGTACCATTCAAATCACTAAGGTGAGAAATTAAGAAGAAAATATTAGCAGAAGTACCAGGAACTTGGAAAGACACACTGAGAAAATGAAGGAACAAAATGTGAAACATCTAACAAGGAATGTGCAAGATAAATAAAGAAAAAAGATCAATAAATACATTCGTTGCAAGAGGAAGACAAAGGAAAAAGCTGGTCCTTTACTCAACAAGGAAAAAAGCGATCAAGTCATGGCACTAACAAAAACCTGAATGTTTAATGCATTTACTGCTTCAGTCTCCACTAAAAAGGTTAGATGCAATCAGGCAGATAATGTAATTAACACAAACAACAAAGCATTTAAACCAGATAAAAGGAAACGGGTTAGAGAATACAAACATAAGTTAGTTGGCTTTAAATCATCCAGACATGATGGAATTCAGGGAGCAAAGAGAATTTGCTGAAGCAATTTCAGAAGTACTTAAAAAACTTGTGGATGATGAATAGGATTCTGGAAGACTGGAAAAAATCAAACAAGTTACCTATCTATCCTTACAAAAGGGAAAGCAAAAAAAGCTGGAAAACTATATATCAGTCAGACTGCTTTCCATTTCTAGAAAAAAATACTGGAATATATAATTGAAAAAAAAGACTGCAAGCCTCAGCAAAAGCGATGATGACTAAAAGCAAAAACCATTTTTCAAAAACAATTTCTATAAAGGGGATGGGGGATGTAGGTGTGGGAGTGTGTGTTAAGAAAGAGAGAGTAAAACAAGATTTTACTTGTTTAGCAGGACAAAAAAAGCTTTAGAGAAGCTTCTAATACTAACATAATGTTCTCATAAGCTGACTAAAAATGGTCGACATTAAGTTACTCTTATATGCAAAACCAGTTGGAAAACTATAATCAGAGAGATGTCAATGGTTCCCTGCTAAAGAATACACTGATTTGAGATACCTAGGGATCTACTGTGAGCCTAATCAATGTTTTCTTTAATGAGCAGTATCATAAAATGAAATTTTTAAGAAATATGAAATTATGAAATCTGAAGGTGCTTTCAAGCTGGAGATAACTGTAAGCATTCTTGCTAGCAGAACTAAAATTAAAAATGACCACTGCATATTGGATACACATCCTGTAAAAACATGATGAATTTCCCCAAAGATAAATGAAAAATCCTCTACTCGGGCAGAAGAAGTCAATGGCACAAACCCAGGCTCTAGAATAACTGCCTGCAGGAAAGAAAATATCTGGGGGCTTTAGTGGATATCAAGTTGAACATGAGTCCTCAATTTCATGTGGGAAACAAAAAGACCATGCTATTGGTCTTAGCAAAGCATATGCTATAAAATACGTAAATAACCTTTCTGCTGCGGCTGGTTTTAAGACACCTTTCCCTGGTATACTGTATTTGATTTTGGTACTAGAATTCAAAAATATGTGGATTGTCTAGAAGGAATAGAGGGCACAACAACAAAAATCATCAGAGATTATGATTTAAACATCATTTGTAATGAAAAATACAAGTAATATAAGTTGAATCCAGCCTAAAACTGAAGAAAGACATGATAAAAGGTAATTGCAGAGAGGAAGAGAATAAACTATTCTTCATGTCCACTGTGGGTAGTGCAAATAGTAATAAGCTTTAACTGTGGAAAGGGAGATTAATTTAGACATAAAGAAAAGCTTACTAGAAGTGATAGCTATGGTCTGGAACAGATTGCCTTATGAAGGCGCAGAGTATCCATCAGTGAGATTTTAAAAAACAAGCCAGTCAAGAGCTGTCTAGTTTTGGCTGTTGTTTTCTGTGACCTACAAAACTTTTGAGAGATTCTATCCTGAGAAAAAAATGCTGCCTTTGTTTCCCAGACTTTACAGTGTTCCGACCTCTTGAGCTGGTTGGGGTGTTCAGTAGCCTCCTGACAAATCAAGAGAGAAGTCTGGTCATCCACAAGATCACATAGAGATGGGAAGAAAATGCTAGAAGGAAATGCTGACTATTGGTCCCAAAGGGAGGTTGACAGGTGGGCAGTCTGATAGCCAGGACACCTGATACATGAACTGCTCAGCACAGAGAATCATAGGACAGTGAGGAGCTTGGAAGACAGGTCAATACTTAAAGAAGGAGCAAATTAGTCACAAGATCCAAAAGTCAAAGTCCCTAGGGCTGTAGAAAATGAGACCAGGAACAGGTTAGCTCAAGAAGAACACTTGCTGGGTTTTATGTCTAAAGTTTTTCTTCAAACAATATGTGTCTGTGGAATTCGTAAACTACCACTGGATCAGCATTTTCCAGTGAAACTGCTCCCTCTAGCAAAATAGTGAAAAGCAGTTTTCTATATTGGAACGAGATCTCAACACATTGCAAGGGACCTTTGTTGCTCCTGCTGATGTAGTCTTCAGAAGTGTTACAAATGAAGGAAAAAAAAAAAAGAAGCATGAAACATTTCTCTATCTGAGAGATACCAGTTCACAGGCTCCTGTTAAAAGACATGTGTTTACATACTTGTTTTAGGTAGCAATGAAGGTTTTACTATTTTCAGGTACAAGAAGAGTCTCGGTTACATGAATGCAAATAACATTGGAGTAAAGAAATGAGGAAAATTTTGAGACTGTTGATGTTTGATGCTCCTCTCATTCATGTCACTTATCATGTGAAGATAATTATGGGACTGATTGGACCATGGGTCACCCTGATGTTTTGCTGTCTCTCCCTGATGGTTCTCTATTCCTTACCTGCCCCAAAATCTCAGCTGGAAGAATCAAATCTAGGGATAAATCTTTGTAATGGCTGCACCAGTGGGGTAGTACAATAGCTGTCAGTGGTGCATGGGGGCACAGACACGGATGCTGGCAGCATGAGGGTCAGGAGGAGCTGAGTAGCCCTGCTGATGGTCCTGGGGTGCTCAATCAGCACAGGCAGAGCATGAATTTGGAGGAACGGTGAAGCCCTGTGAAGTATTAAGAGAGCTTGTATAAGGTTTCAGGACAGAACATACTGGGGAACTTAGCGTGGATAATGTCTGGAAGATTTTCAGTAGAGGTGGAGTCTCAGACAGAATGGAATTTTGAGTGGTCTAGGAGAGAGGGGATTAAGGAGAGTTGTGGGGCTCTGGTTTAGGGAAACCTAGGCATTAGAGCTGGCAGGACAGGCAGACTTACATGAGACTTAGTGAACTTCTGCACTAAGAAGTATTCAAGGCTCTTGAGCAGCTGTGGTGATAATTCAGTTCTGGGCAGAAAAATTACAGTTTGGCCTGTAAAAGGCTCTCGGTCAGGAGAAGAATGAGTTTTAAAAACTTCTTCATTCCTCTAACCATCTATAGCCAGGACCTTGGTATGAGGAGAGATCAAAAACACACACAGCTCCTCCTCAAGCTGGCATAAAACTACTGAGTATGATTTTACCTCCATTACCCATCCCTCCTTTATTTTCCTTTTTTTTTTAATAGAGAATTGGTAGCTTTACCTCATACAGGACTTTGAATTTCACTCTCAGAGGGGTGCCTCAATTTCAAAAGCTTCTGTGCTGAACTTCTAACTTACGAGGAGTATTTCTCTCCCCTAGTATCTTCATCAAGATATAGGTTAGATGTACATCCTCTCTTTATGGAGAGAAATGTACTGAAATATACTCCTGTATGAATCCTCACACTCTAAAATGCGCAACTAATATGGAATAGATCAGTCATGACCTGAAGATGTCTATTTCTCTCCCCAGCTATAAAAATTACTACCTCATCTGTAGAAACCTAGACTGAAATTGACAATTAGATGAGCTGAATCCCAGCTCTTTGCACTATAAAACTACTTTTTAAAATGTTATTCAGAACCATTCGTACATTAGTAGTTAAGCCATGTTTCTAAAAAGGGATGAATTCATGCTAGAATTAAATAGGTGAATTTTTGTGGTTTTCATAAAAATTAAGTATCACTAAGATTCTTGTGGTCTGAGTACATGGTCAGGATCACATTTTTTTCTTAAGTTAAATATATTATTATGTTCCTATTTTTAAGTGAACTTAGTCTGGCGATTATCTATAATTTCATGCCCACAAGTAGCTCTTGATTAAATATGGAGACCAATCTTACACAAACAAGTGACTGCCTTCAGACTTGGATACCTACAACTCATATTACAGAAGCTGATCTGTAAAATTTTACTACTGTTCTTAGTGATATTAATACAGTTCGTTTGTACTCACACTGCCAATAAATGAATCCCTGTGAGACCTCAAGAGTATAACACAACTTCTGCATACTGCCCAGAAAAGCCAGTGACTGTAAGTAGATGGTGCTTTGGGAGCTGTTCTGTTTCGCATTCCAAGAGCAGCTGCCAGTACTCCCTCATGCATTTGCTATTACAATACTGGATTAAAATTTCTCTCATTAACTAATTTATAATAACTAACATTATGTTATTTCTTTTATTACTGTCATTTGGAAGTACTGCTTGCTGTGCTTTGCAGAATCAGTCGTGTATGCAAACTGTTAATCAACAGGAGGCAACCACTTCACAAAGCTAGATTCCTACACTCCTAGACCTATTTCTTGCTCTTGTCAGAAAACACCAAAGCAATTATCAGAAGCATTTATGAAACCCCACAATAACATTTAGTTAAATCACTTTACTAGACATATTCTATTTATTACTTACTCTGTACTTTAAAAAAACAAGAGAATATAACATCTCTCATTTGAAATTACTGCTCGGTATCAGGCATTTTAAAGACAACGAATTCACAAAATTGTATTTCTAGAACTTCTGTACAAGTGGCAAATCATCAAGCACAGCTGCTGTTTTGAGAGTGCATTTTCAACGTCATGCTCTGATTATTTTTTCATATTGAAAGACCTTTTAAATACGTATTCTCCTTTCCTCATTTCTCTGTGTCATGCAGTCATGTTCCTGACGCCAAGACATAACAAATACAGTAACAGTAAACACAGTCCAACAAATTATTAAGAATGTCATTACCTTAATTTTTAAATATCTCAAATACTTCAATTTGCTTCAGAAGCAATATTCAAAGCATAACAATATTAGCTTTAAAATAACTCAGTTACTGAAAAAGCAGTATCTGTTTTCTCCTCAGTCTTTTTGAAATTCACATGTAATTTCATTAGTTGATATAATACGATTGAACATAAAGCCAGATACTACTAGAAGCATTTACAGTTACCAAAGATGCCAATAACAAAGTATTCACACTACTTGAGTTACTTTAAAATACTTCTTAGGTCTTCTAAGATGGGGAGTGGGATGATTACTGGGATGATTAAAGTCAAATTACCATTAATTGAAAAAAAAAAACCAACGCTGCACAATTCCTAGTGAAATTACCCATGTTTCTAGGAAGAATGATTTGAATAGGGTTGTATAGGCTAGCAAACTAGATTACAAACATATGTGGAGAGAGCTCTGTCCCTGAAGCCCATTCAAGTTAATGGAATTCTTTCTGCTGACTTAAATGGACTTTGGCCCAGATGTTAAAACTGACTTTATCTTCTGTATACACAGTATAATGTATATATCATGTTGAGGAATACTATCAGAAGACTGAATTTTCTTAAAAGAATATACTTAAAAATTATTTTCAAAATGAAAAGTGCATAAAAGATAATGCATTTTTATGTTCTCAAAAAAAACCAAAAAAACACCAAAAAAACCCCTACACAACATATATACAAATATTAGGATTTAATCTACTGGCATGTCCTTGAACAACATTATGACATTACAACTGGAAGTATTTATATATATAAGTTATAAGTTTATGTATATATGAGTTGTTTAGTGGAGGTTCTTTTACCCTAAAATTCTTGTATCACATCTGTTTATCAACGTCATGCTTATTCATTTTCTTCCATGGCTGGCTGAAGAGCCCAGAGAAGCCTGAAAGACAGCAACTAGTAGAAAACACACATTCACTTCCTGCTTTGCTAGCTGCAGCAATGAAAGGCATTTATCAGATTAAAAGTAATTTAGAATCTGGGCATATATGATTATTTTGAAGAAATGTGTTATTATATGAACCTCTGGAATTATGAGGAACTTCCATGGTTCTTGAGATTTGTTCACAAGGAAGGGATTTTCTTTTAACATACTTGAAAGCAAAACAGATGACCAATTTAATTGACAAAGGTAAATGGCAGGGTGTCTGATCTGACTTTGATTATTAGAAAATACAATAGATGAAGAGTTCTACTTCATATAATATAATATTGTTATTTTACTCCCTTTCCTTCCTCTCAAAAAATAGCTAAGTATAACTTCTACAACATCTGAACATAATATCGTACATACTCTCAGTGCAAACACAGCTTATAAGAGTTTATTAACTGAACTAAAACGCCACCAGTATGATGAGCACATGAACTTTTAAAAAATGTATTTAAGTGTCCCAGTTTCTGTGCATTTAATTTTTATGCTCCACTATTTTAAGCAGTGGTTTCAGTTTTAAAACAGGCTGCTCTAGGAAAAAAATGGTAAGAGATACAGACTAAAAAACATATTCAAGGATACCACTGAACTGAAATTAATTTTGCTTTGAGGAATCTGAATATATGCTGGTTATGTCAACTCTTTCATTTACATGTTATAAATACTGTCTTGTGTGAAAGGCTTCACTGTGCATAATGTATTTTTCTTACTGAGACAACCTATTAGCTTGCAGTGCTTTTGCCCTGAATAATTCCCCTTTACTTCCATTTAACAGGTCTATCTAACATTTCCTGTCCTTGAGTATTTACAGTGTCCAGAAAGTGTTGCAGCATTTTTATTTCTCTCAGTACTTAGGATCATGAACCAGTTTTTAATTCACAAAACCACTGGCTCGTACTGCAGAGATGGATAAGCAGTATGTGTCCTACTCCCCTGCTTCTGAAGTGGGCAGCCTGATGACTGCAGGTTCAGGTTTGAAACTCTGAGATCAGATATAAAATTCAGTTGGTTAATATGGCACTTCTTCAGCATCTGTATTATTCTATATTGTTTACATTCCATATTATTATTGTGTCTAAACACCTCAGATCTCTACTCAGAATATGTTCTGGTATCTTCAGAATCTGTAGGAACCGGGTCCTGCACTTGGGAAACAACAACCC
>NW_010176606.1:15982-43398 GCF_000695765.1 Mesitornis unicolor | reverse complement strand
GGCCCTGAAATGCAGCAACATGAGAAAACCTCTGTGCTTTGTCATGTGTTTGGGGTGGTCACTCCTCCAGCATCTCTGTCCCTGGGTCCACCAGGTCCCAGGCTGATCCTGTGCTGAGTTTTAGCAAGTAATGAGCAGAGAAGATGGGACATCCATCCAGGACGTTATTCCCCATAGAGAATCATGGAATCATTAAGGTTGGAAAAGACCTCCAAGATCATCAAGTCCAACCATCAACCCAACCCCACCATGGCCACTAAACCACATCCTGAAGTGCCACATCCATGCACTTCTTGAACACCTCCAGGAATGGTGTATCACTCACTGTCCTTCAATGCAACTGTCCCATATCTGCCAGGTTCCCCTCTATCCATAGGGAGCACTAAATAAGCCTTGGAAATCTGAGGTCTCCTGTCTTAGACTTGCCCTGGCTGCTAAGCAGATGGTTCCTCTTGAGGGAGCTGAAGCTCCAGTGACTTCCCCCCATGCTGCAGCCTCAGATCTGTCATCCTTTAGCTTCTAAGAGCCAGAGGCAGGAATATCTGCCCTTCATAACAGGGACTGGAAGATTAGTCAAGCCAACTCAATAATAAATCCAGCACCATCAGGTTTTTCCCTGCAGCAATATCTTGTCTCCCATGTGATTTTTAGGCAACACTTTCCAATCTACTTTCTGGTAACACCACCATCTAGTAGCACTTAAGACACTATCCCAGTATTAACACACACAAAGCCCCTCTTCCTGCAATCAAGTATTTCCTTCCACCAAGAGAGTTACCAGGTTGTGGGCACATCTGTTGGCTTGTTTATACTTTAATGTCATCCAAGTAATGAGAGCATCAGGAAAAAGAAAACAAAACACAGAAAACCCTCTAGTGAGGTTGGTGCTGCTGTGTGTGCCTGTGGTAACTACTGTGAGCATTAAGATGAAGCACTTCAAGCATGAATAATAATACAAAAAAATTCTAGAAGATAGATTAAAGCAACCCAGCACTTTGTAATAGTATTTGTAATGCAGATAAAGCGTTTGTACTCTAATTTCCAGCACCACCGACAAAATAAGTAAGTGTGCTTGGATTGCATTTTTCTTTCAAAAACTGTTCCAAAAATTATTCATATTGAAGGAAAACAACTTAAACTGGATTTAGAAACATAATGCAAGCGGGAAAGTTACTCGCTGTTATCAGCACGACAAGTGCAACCTGTTCCTTTGATAAATGGTGCTTGAAGAAAGACACAAAGCTCATCTGCTTTGTGTTTTAAGTTTAATTAAGTAGCGAATTAATGTTTGCAAAGTGCTTTGAGATCCTTCAGCAGACAGCGCCCGTACGAGTGCAAAGCGCTCTTGGGATGAAACGCAAGTGCAGGAGTTGTAGTAACCTATTCATGTCTCTGACAGCCTGATCTGCAGCCCCAAGTGGTCAGGGAAAAGATCCCCGCTGACTTCAAGGTGTTTCAGATCAAGCCCGCAGGACACCAGTCTTGATTTAGTCGGTAAGTCCCCCAGAAGAGAGCTGCAATACTTCCACGCTTGGAGTTAAGCACAAATTTAAGTAGCTTGCTTTAGAGAGTGTGTTTTCACTTGCATGCTATTCGTTGAGTCGGAGAGCTTAGGGCCAGAAAAGGCCATTAGCACAGCTCGACCGACCTCCTGTTGATTTCAGGCCATTTCATTTCATCCAATAGCCCTGTGCTGGGTGTAACAACCTGTGTCTGCTAAAACAGATCTTCCAGAAAGTGCCTCCAGGCTTGTTTTAGGGCCAGGTGGATATAAGGAATCTACCACTTTCTTTGAACCAGTGCTTAATCAACCTCACTGTTTAAAATGCGAACCTTATTTCTTCATTCCCCATCTGAATTTATCTGGCTCCAGCTCCTAGCCATTGGTTCCAGCTATGGCTTTCTACCCTGGACGAGAGACCCCTTTAGTAGGGAAATTTTCTGCAGCAGCATTTGCTGAGCAGACACTACAAAGGCTACTTTCATGCTTGGGGATGGGAGATGACTGCTTGGGATAAGAAACTGAAAGAATTAACATTATCCTACAGGGATCCAAATGCTGTAGATCTGGTACAAACAGGGGCATTTTCGATGCTACAAAGATCCCATAGCCTAGAAAGACAGAAACAAAGTGAGGGAGGAGTAAGGCCAGGGACACAACTGCCATTGGAAAAGTATCCTCTTGGCTCTGTTTTATTGCCACTTATTTGCACTGAGAGGGACAGAGGTGGACAACCACCTTTTCTGGCCAGTTCCAGCCCGTGCCTTGGCAACCCTTGAGTCAGCAGCAGAGCAGGGACTGATTCACTGCAGCGAAACCTGGACCTCAGCATGGCTGAAATCTCACTGTGTTTCCATGCCAGCATGGAAGCTTCAGGAGATGTGGATGACTCTGGGCCCAGCTTTGCAATATTGCTCGTGCTATGGAAATACGTAGTCAAAGAAACTGCATTTGGCCCATCACACTGGCAGGCAGATGAAGCACAGTGATGGAGACCTGCTGGAAGTTAGGAGCTGGATACAAACCCAAACCTCTAAACCAAACATGTTTAGAAAGCCATATGCCGCCCAACCCAGGCAGTGAGGAGAAACCGTCTGTTTGCTCAGAGCCCGGTGCAACTCCCACGCGTGGCAACAGAGATGGAGCTCGATGGGGTCTCTGGAAAGTAGCACTTGATTCTTATTTCATTATCATCTCTAGGCTCTCCTCATAAAGCCTCCAGTTCAAAAAGGCGAAGAATCTGTGAATAGACAAGGGATGCTCACCCCCACGTAAACATCCAGCATTTCTACATCCAGGATGCTGAACTGCTCCGTGATCGCTCTGCCAGCGCTTCTGAACTGCAGCAAGTGAATATCATTAGCAGCATCTCCCAGCCCCAGTGCAAGGCCTTCGTTTGCTTTGCTGTTGGCTTGGTAACAGCTGCTGTTACTGTTCGAGGTGGCAGGAGGGCAAAAAAGTGCTTATTGCTTTAGAGCTCTTCAGGAAAGCCTTGTATAGCATCTTTGGCAGGGTTTAATAGCGGCCAGGCCCTCCCTGGAGCGATGTCCAGCGATGCTCTCGGGTTGTGCTCTTTGGTGTTGTAGCAATGCCCCCACCACCTCCACACAACGCCAAGGGCCCAGGGGCAGAGCCCAGGGCCAGGCTGCGTCACTGGGAGCACTGAAGGAGCAGCTGGGAGCAGCTGCTGGACACAGACAAACCCAGATATACTAATTGTACGTAACGGGGCAATGATGCGCAGCTCTGCCCCAGCCGGACTTGAGAACAGCGAGAGTGAAGCTGGTGTTGCTCCAGCAGTTCCTAAAGCAGAGTCTCCTGGATGTTTCACATTCAATGGGGCAGGTGATAGGAAGCCCATCCAAAAGGCCACTTCTCTCCCTCTCTCAGTGCATCAGCCAGGAGAGATGTCTGGAAGAAAACTGGGGTCTATATCCAGATTTCACCAACAGCTCTGTGTAATGCAGCACGCAATGCAATTACCGCCCACCTTTAATATGGGGGATGCAGGCTGCAGGAAATCCAAGTCTAGGTCCTATTTTTACTTTGGTTTGGGTTTCTGTCTACCTATACTTGTCAGTGGTGTAAAGGGAGGTGGTGTAATAGCACCACCGGGGGTGCTCAGCTGTGCATCAGCCCACAGCACTATTAACATGAGAGAAATTTGATGGAAGCTGATGCTTTTGGATGGGGAAGAGCTAGGCAGAGCCCTTCTCCTGAGGAACTTGGGGACCTGGCAATGGGGTGACAATCACAAAGTGCAGGTGTCCACAGCTGGCATGGCATGGATTTCAGCAGCAGATGAGGATGAAGGACAGTTTAGGCCACATTACCCAGGAAATGTGACATTAAAACCACAACAGCAACAAAATCAGGAGTTTTATCCCCAGGTTCCTGATGGAGAAAGAGCTGGGGCAGAACTCACTGCCTTTGAATTCCTAAAGCATCAGGAGTTCAGACAAACCTTTGAGGAGGAGCGCTCTGCACAAATGTGTGTAGGATATGAGTGGGGAGAACTTCAATGACGGACACATCAAGATGCAAGAGCGGCCACTGAACATCACCTTTCTGCCCATGAGGGCAGAAGAAGAAGAAACTGTGGCTCCATCTGCAGCTTCAAGTCTTGAACCTCAGCCTTGCAAAACCACTTCAGGTTTAGCTGACACAAATACTCCAGGGAGAGACAGAGAGAGGTTGTTTTTTTTTTCTGGGTGAGATTTTTTTATGCCCTTAGTGTTTTGCTTTCATCTGATGATAATCAGGACATTGCTAAGTTTTCTAGACTATTATTTTTAATTCTCTTCTCTCTCCCCTCCAACTCTCTGGCTGCCTTGACCCACTACTGTAAAAGCAATTGTGGGAACTCTGGGCCTTTCTGTGTCGTGAAGGACAGGACTATCTCGGGGCTGCCATTCACTCCATCAGCCCCTGCTCGGGGAAAGCACCATTTGCTGACACTTAACGGGGTGGGAACGTGCTCCAGCCTGACAAGGAACAACCACACATTGCATTAGGGGAAGGAAGGGGACCGGGAGGTGGAAAGAGGTAGAGAAGGGGAGAAAAAAAGTGAAAAAGAAAATAAGAAAAAGGAATGGTTAGCTATTCGAAACATGCCCTGTGATTTGAGTGTCAGTCCTAAAACGTTAGGTCAGATGTTTTGATTGAATGTCAGTAGGAATTGTATGCTAGGGAGCCCTGCTCGCCACTTTCCTGACAGAGCAAACTAATGGGAAAATATTCCAAAGTGACTGATTATTTTGGTGCCAAGACTTTTACCAATGTCTCAAACAAGCACAGAAATGCCACTCCATGAATAAATATATTTTTCCCCATGTATTTAAATAAATATATAAAAAATTGGAAGGTAAACCCAGACTTGGCTGAAAGAACAGCTGAGTCCCTGCAGCCCACCAGTAAGAGCTGACAAGTCCATTAAAAAAGCAAGGTTTTTTCTTTTTTTCTTCTTTTTTTTTTTATTAAACTCCCCCGGTGCCATCAACTTGATGACGTTCCCTCTACAGCCCATGTCTCTTTGGGAGAACAGTGCTGTTAATTTGCTCTCTCACATGACTGGATGTAATACAGTTCTTTAACCTTTTAACATTTTGCTGCTTGCATGGCATACCTGTGTCTTACTTATTGCTCGTCAAATTATGCAGGCAACTCGGAGCCCTGCTAAGATGTTTTAAATACGTCTGCATCAAAAAATACGCTCCTGTAATCCAGGCAGCACAAAATCATTATCACAGCCTCATCTGCATATTAGGATTCATTCTCTCAGCCTGAGAATGCAGCACAGAAATAGCCAAGCATAAAAGAGACGGAGAATTTTCCTCAGGTGGCATCTCATAAATCATCAGTTTCTAATTTACGGATTCTTTTTTTCCCTCTCTGGATCTTCATCTATTTATTTATTTATTGCTTTCCAGAATACGGAGTAATTAATATTATCTCTTCCACAGATAGTAAAAAAAGAAAAATAAAATAAGAAAAAGATGCGTTGCCAGAGCACGTTCACCAAGTCCTCTTCATTGTGAGCTGCTGTGGATGGGGAGGGTCGTGCAGGGGGATGACCGCATGGCTTAGGTCTTGGCCAAGGTCTTCTGATGCTGGACACAGCTCCTACCTCTGCTCCGTTTGCCCTGGGTGACCTTGAGCAAATCCATCAGATTTTCACCATAGCTTGAATGCCGTTGACTTTCAGTGAAGCATACCCCTCAATTTGGGCAGTGGGAGCTGGGCTCCAAAGTGCAGATGACTGATTTAGAAGCTAATATTTTCTCGACCTGCTGGTGGTTTTCAGTGTCTCCATGGGTGTCCAGCCTGAGAAAAGGTAACCTGCTTTATACAGAGTGGATCGTCAGCACTTTTGGTAAATCTGAATGCCAAAAAGTCGCTACTGGTGATTGAAAATGTAAGCCAGAGCTTTTTACTTCCAAATCTCCAGTTCAATTCTGGCTCAGGCAAGCAGGCACTGGAAAGTTGTTCCTGTCTGACAGTTGCATCGGTGGCATCTGGAAAATGAGCTGCTAAGTTTCAGCTTAATTTCTAGTGAATGCATTACTAAAAGCCCATTCAGTGCATACATCCTGGTACCTACCAACTGCAATTGCCTATGAATCATCAGGGCTGTGTTCGTACAAACGCTGCTACCACAAAAACAAATGGTGGTGATTGCATCATTCGGTCCTCAGCATGGAAATCAGACACTGGATCATAAAAGCCATTTTGTTTCGTGAGGGCAAGAGCACAGAAGGAGAGAAGACAGGCTGAAATTTTGGGATCCAGAGCAAGATGGGTTTGTCTGGCCTATGAGCTGCTGCTGGAATAACGCTGTGAGATGCTCTGTGGACGCACAGAGGCAATGGCCTCAAGAGCAAATGAATTACAATGTCACCATTAAACTGGAACAAAAGCAAGTGGAGGCAAAGCCAACTGTGAGCCCAACAAACCCCTCTAAAGCAGAATTTTTTGCATCAATTAATAGGACAGTACCCTGCTAAAGGTTACCCTGTCACTGCTAACAGTGTGTGATTTTTTTCCCCCTATACCCATATCTATATTGTTTGTCAGGAATGAACTTTAATAAGATTACGCTGTCAGAACTCATCACCAGAGTGACCACATCCATGGTGCAGTAGATGCAGTGCAAAGATCTGCTTTGCTTTTCTCCTCTGAGGTGCCAAACTAGTTTCAAACAGGCATTAGAGCCATTGACACCGAGAGAAGTGCCACAACCCCACGGCAGGACCATTTTTGGGAGCCTTCTCTCAGAATGGGAAGAAGAGGTGCAAGGCCAGGCTGGTAAGAGGTGAGATGGACAGATCCCCATCCTGGCTCTGCTGACAGCTCTTCATAACTGTGTTGGGCTGTCTGGGTTGTGACTTTTCCAACTGTGCAGCTGTGTGTGTGAAAATACCCACACAACTGGAGTCTCAACTTGGCCAAAACATTGCAGGGGTGGAGCATAGTGAGATGGGGGATCCCTATCAAGTCTACACCTGGGCTGCTCTGCGTAATTTAGGTATGAAATGACACCTATATATTTAGAGCCATAAATGTGCATGAATTAAACTTGTACCTTTTATCCCCCTGCGTCTTCACTTTCCATCCCCCTCCCACTACATCCATTTAGAAAATGGATAAGATTTTCAGCTACATCACCGGATTACCTTTGAGAATGAATTAATGCCTGTAAAGAGCTCTGTGATTTTTGGATGGAAGGTGCCATAGGCAGAGAGATTATAATTAAACTACTAAACGGTGCAGTTGGATTTACTCAAAGTGCTGCCAACAACTGTGTGCTGTGCTTTCAAGCAGAGCAACACACAGTCCCTTCCAACCAAAGGGACAGACTTGTGCCCTCAAGGCTGTTGGGTCAGAGAGCAGCCAGCAAACATCATCAAGCTTAGAAGGCTGCTTGAGGAAACTGAAGACTTCTTGGTAGCTCTTTGGGGCAATGAGCCCACTGAAAGCCACCTCCCATGACCCATCCCAACAGTATTAAGTGGCACTGAATATTGTTTTATTCAGCACAGGAGACTGAACCTAGTCCTTGCTTCTGATCCATAATGGAAGAGCTCAATGGGGACATTTTATCTTGTAAAGGTACATGTGATGGGCTGGCTCTGTTGTACCTTCCAGCTATGATCTTTCATGAAGACCCTCTTTCATGAGGACACGCCACTTGCAAGCCTTCAGATTGCATCCTGATTATTAGCCCTCCAAAATAATTTTGGCTTCTGTGGCAAGGTGCAGCCACAAATGTTTATAGCCCTGATCTGCCACCCCTAAATAACAGGCAGAGTATCCATGGGGTCAACTGGCCACCAACGCATTGAGCAAACCATGCTCCTGATGTTTTTTTCTACAGTCAGTTACCTATGATGCAAAGCACATTCTTATGATCTGAAGTAATATTTGGATCTATGGAGAGAGAATACCTGACAATACTTTAGTGTGAACACTTTAGCACAAGGAAAGTGCCTTACAGCCCAGCCTGCATCAGTCCAAGGTGAACAGAGTAAGGTGAACAGCCACAGTGATGGTCATGGCATTGGCATGGTGAGCCTGCTCTGATGCTCACTCCTCCTCTACTCTCAGACTCCTAGGAACTGCTCCCATCTCCTTCTCTGAGTATTCTTAGCTCCTACAGGGAGGGAAGGACCAGTGCTGGGTGCTCAGCACTTCCTGGCACTGAGGTTTTATGGAACTCAGGGATATAGAAACAATAGGAGCCTCCAAAAAATGCGTGCATTGCAATGGTAATACAGGGTGGAGGAAGTGATAACAGCTGGAGGACACTTATTTATTAACCATTTTGTAATCACAGTACATGAAAGTACATTTTGACAAGACACTGCCAACACAAACAACATCTGGAAGTATACTGGGGTCTTCAAAAAGAGTACAGTTTCATTTCCATTATTATCTGCTTCTGCTGAGAGTGGCAGTAAACTCTAGTTAATAAAGGAAAGCCGGCTTTTATGGGCTAGGAAGACAGTAAATATATGCAAAATGCTTTGTTGAATCTAGCAGTGGGGTGCCATAAGAGGCTTCATAAAGCAGGGATAGAGTTTAGCATCATTCTTCTAGGGCTGGAAGTGATGCAGAATAAATCTCTCTTGAGTCTACCCACTGACTGGCCCAGTTCAGTTAGTACATACACAGTCAGAGCTTCTTCCTCTGCAAAGTTTCGGTTAATCACTGTTAATGCCAGTCGTAAGATGACTCATCATTTGAAACAAGAAGCTGCAGATATTAAGACAGAGATTCAGAGTGAGAGAAACAGTGCAGATGTCCTGGGGTAGGAGGAAGGTCTGAGTCCACTTGCAGCTGATGCTGCCTGGTACAGTGTGAGGCTGTCTGCCTTCCAAATCTTTATGATGATAAAAGCTGCAGACAAGGAGGCAGGAAGCTTGAGAAACCTTCGCATGGACCAGGCATGGATGTGGCCAGACCCTGGCCATGTCCCTGTGCAGCAGATGGGAAGAGCACAATAAACCTACCTCATGGCTATGCCCTACCAGACTCAACAGTTTGATTATCGAGCTGCAAGTGCCCGTAGCCATACACTGAATCACTTGAGCAGCCCTGATGGGAAGCCAAGATTTCTTATGGCCCACATCACTCTTCTAGCCCAAGCTGATCCTTTCTGTTGGCTACACAAACCTGAGAGCTGAAGCAACACCATTTTCTCTTGCCATTGGGGTGGGTTTAAGAGCAGGGGCACAGGCAGAAAGTGTGGTTGTGCTGATGGCCACTTGTGTCTCAGTTTATCACTTGCAGTCCTGGAAACATGTCCTGAGTTGTCTAAAACAATCTGTTTCTCTGCTCGGAGCAAAGGCAATGAAAAGGTTATGCCACTGCGGTGCAAATTTTCCTTGTAAATCAGATCCAAAAGTCAATGCCTGGCAGCCACCTTCTCTGATGTATTTATCCTGAACCAAGGGCATGTGCCTGCACGTGTCAGTTTATTACATGGCAGTTTGGGATGTGGGTCTGGCTGAATTTGCATGTACTACCAAGGTCAGCTTCGTTTTATCTGAAGATGGCATTTGGTGTCCTTGACACGAGACATTTTACGACACAGGATTTGCCATTTGAACACAGGCTCACCTCAGAGGTGCTGGAGCAGGGTAGACAGCAGTACAAATGCAGTACCCGGTGACTCTTAAAGGCAGGACTTCACAACGTAACAAGCAACAAAACTGGATGTGCAGGGGAGGAGGAAGGGAGGAGAGAGAACAGACTCGTGGCTTGATCTTGCCTGGAGCTGATTTCAACAGACTCCATGGGAGTTAGGACTATTCCGTACTTAACAGTGGGAGTTCAGGTAATTGTAAGATTGAATCTTACAGGAGACCAAGCCTTGCCAAAGGGGAAGTCAAATAACATCAAAGCAATCAAATGAATTCTTCAGGAATTACTGAGTGAAATTCTCTGGCTCAACCAGGACCTTAGGCTAGATTAATTACAGCTGGCACATCTAGATCTAAGATCTGCAAATATCGCAAGTCATGCCCGTTCCTATTTTGTTCTTTGCTTCCAAGACTTTACCTTGAAATCCTGATCTGGATGAAGTAAAATGAGGAACGAAGTAAAGAGGAGGAGCGCTGCCAGGTGGTGTCTTCAGAAGAAGGGCTGTCTAGAGACAGGGGATGTGAATGTCTCAGTAAATAAATGGAGACAGAGCCAAGTAGGGTGATGAGACAGCTCCATGAAGCCTGGGTGTAAGACTGGAGATACCTGTGCAAAGAGACTCTGCTCAGCTGAATTCCTTAGCGCTGCTTGGAGGCCCAACACAACCACCAGTGGGGCTGGTTCCAGCTCAGCCTCTGCAGCACACCAACATCCCAAAACCAAACGCTTATCTCACTGATCACAGCACAGCTGCATCCCCCTTTGTTTCCCCCGATTACATCCCAAGCAGAGGGCAGTTGTGAAATGCTGCAGCATGGCAAGCACTCATTTCACTAACGAGGAAGGGCAAGGTGTACCCATCACCACTCCTCAGGCAAAAGCACAGCTCAGATCTTGCCTTCAAGACCCCTTTACAGAACAGCCCTGACCCTTCCAAGTCCCGTCAGAGCTGAGGATTCGCACTGTTCTAAGGATCTCTTTGAGCTCTGCTGGTAAATGCTTCATTGGATTGGCAATGATTCAATAAATTGCTTAATTTTTCTCAATCGATTCACAGAGAAAGTAATGAGACAGTTGATTTATTTTTTGTCTCCCTTTTCTCTAAGCTTCTTTGAAAGCGAGTTCCTTCCTCTCCCCTCTTCCAGCACTCACGTGCACACACCAGGACCTCAGTGTCATCTTCCCATGGTATAGACCAGGTGATGGTGGATAACATCTCTGAAGAAAAATATCTGGGAGGCAAACAAGTCATTTACTTTTATTTTGGGTAAAGTGCAAGCCAATGAGCTGCTATGTTAACTTTACGAGCTACAGTTCCTCCATGTCCTCTCCAGCTGCCTACCAAAAAAAAAAACCAACCCAAAAACTTGCAAAGTATTTGCATAATACGAAGAAAGGTCGCTTCTCCAGATGGCTATTGCAGCCTTGCATGTTTCTCTTAAAAAATTCCCAGTTGCTGCTGTCCATTTCCTAACTCCGCGCTGCTGCAGAGCATGTAAACCTCAGCGCCTCTGGAGATGCAGTTTAGCTGTATGCTGGAAATCGTCCTCATCAGGTGAAGGATGGGTCTTATTAGACCAATGGAGAGGTCTCTTCAGGCTGTCTGTGCAATGAAGCCAAGTTTGCCCTCTAAGACAGGGTATAAATCTTCCCTCTGCCAAAATTCAGTAGTACTGGATCAAGAGTTTTGGTTTAGCTTTCTTCCAGAATATACACACAAACATAACATCAGTAGGCAAATAAAACAGCCTGATCAGAAAATACTCATCACAATTTACCCTTCTAGGAGAGCAGATAAAGAATTTTCGCTCAGTCTGAGCTATTAGAAAGTCGGTTTAATGAAACGACTAGCTAAGCTCATCTTCTCTCTCTGAATCATCAGCTATGTTGCAATTGCTACCAGAAAGGATCCCATGGTTGATCTGGTGTGGCAGAGGAAGGATATTGCAAATTGTTGTTGTTGTTTTATGACAGCCTCTATCCTCCATCGTGTTTGACCCATTCCTGTGTATTCTCCCCAACTCCCTCCTGTCTTCCTCAGTTTGACTTATGGCTCTAAAGAATGGGTCCTATCTTAAAGCTGTTTTCTAAATGGGAAAGATATATGATATAGGTAAAGTACCACATACAAAAACTAGGAACTATTCTGATTAGAAGTACCAGATCCATCATTACAGACATTATTGCAGTTTACTTATGCTATATATGTCCTCCTAATAATCCCCCTCAGGTAGAACGAGCAATGATTCCTTAAGGCCTCCTCCTAGAGACACGTAGGATATTTACAATGGATGAGTTTCCAAGAGCTCAGATAGCTGATTTGCAGCTACCATGGTCAGTGATGATTAAGATCCTCTTGTTTTTGCAGTGTTTCTTAAATAAAGTGTAAACACGTCCTGCCCAACTCTGTTAAACAGAGAGACACATGGGAATGTTGGTGGAATTGCTAAGAAAGACACTGAAACTGGCCAGGTACAGACATAAATACATATGGTCATGCATATTACACCTATGCATGTACCTGTGTTTGTACACATATAAATATATATATATATTTGAAAAAACCACATGCTGACAGAGATATAGATATATAGGCAGTTATATGTGTTCCTTCTGTCAGGTCTTGACTGCAAGTAGGCTTAATATCTAGGGATTTCCACTAAAACACCAGCTTGATTTCCCATCAGGAAACGTGGGGAAATTAAATCAACCTGTCTGGGTACTCAGTGAATATAATTCCCTGATCGCAACTGATGAATCAAACAGATAGGCCCAACCAAAGAGTGCTTGCAGAAAAGTCACAAGAGAGAAGGGAGAGGAACAGGATAACAGCCAAGAAGAAAGCCCAGTTCACAAATAACCCCTTCCCAACACTCTCCCCTGAAGGGTCAGCGAGGTTTCTCTTCCTGTAATTGCACCATTGCAGCTGTATGGGTGTTTTGGGGTAGGTATTGCACTGCAGGCTGAAGCAGAAGCTGTCTTATGCTTTAGGACAGGGAACTGCTGGAGAGAGTCCAGCGTAGGGCTACAAAGATGATCAAGGGAGTGGAGCATCTCCCTTATGAGGAGCGGCTGAGGGAGCTGGGGCTCTTTAGTTTGTAGCAGAGGAGACTGAGGGGAGACCTCATTCATGGTTATAAATATTTCAAGGGTGAGTGTCACGAGGATGGAGCCAGGCTCTTCTCAGTGACAAACAATGATAGGACAAGGGGTAACGGACACAAACTGGAACACAGGAGGTTCCACTTCAATTGGAGAAGAAACTTCTTCTCAGTGAGGGTGACAGAGCCCTGGCCCAGGCTGCCCAGAGAGGTTGTGGAGTCTCCTTCTCTGCAGACATTCAAAACCCGCCTGGACGCCTTCCTGTGTAACCTCATCTGGGTGTTCCTGCTCCGGCAGGGGGATTGGACTGGGTGAGCTTTGGAGGTCCCTTCCAATCCCTAACAGTCTGGGATTCTGGGATTCTGTGATTCTGTCTTCACATCCATACCTGGGAATCCAGGTGCTCTCCCCATCAGCTGCTCCTTTTAGCTGCTTCCCCATGACTTCTGCTCCTCAGGAGAAGCAGCACATAGGACCCTGCCACAATGCTGATCAGAAATCCCAGAATTTATTAAAAGCTCTGTTTTCCCTCATTCCTTGGCTCACAACTTCTGTTCTCTGTCTGCAAGCCACAGGATCGCATGAAGATTCCTCAGGCTTTTCACAACACAAGTTTATATTCTGTATTTCCTTGACTGTACAGTATACTTGATTTTAGCAGAAATAGCCCCAAAATGTTGCAGGCCGTGAAATTTGAATTTTCCTTGTGAAGTGACTTTCTATTCAGTCTCCTCAGTTCTCACCAGATATCACGGGAATATTTTTATCCTTCTCATTTTCTGGCCCTCAAGTGCTCTCCAGATGCAGCTGATCTTTTCTCCTAGGCTTCAGTCCACCCGACAAATATCTCTATATATTTACACACACATCCATATATGTAGATACAGCTGTAAGAATTAGCAAATAACTAAATAAACAAACAGAAAAACCTGTTACACGCTACAACTGCTTCATGAATTTATAACATATGGCGGCAAAGCACTATAAAAACTGTAAACTATAAAGACAGTTGCACAGTCCCATTCATTTATCATGTTACAATGAGTAATTTGTGCAGTAGGCAGGAAAGAGAAAACCCACACAGTTGGAGAGTGCATATGTATTTCTGAGGCTCACACTAGAGAGCCTTTTATAAAACATACACATGATTTGAATTCCAAAGTGAAAGCACCGAGAGGCAATGCACAGACAAATATTGCTATAATGGTGTATGCAGAGCTTAGGAAGAAAGGGCACTCGCTGACATCCTTTAATAAGAGGGCTTCTGAACAGCCTGGGTTTCATTTCAGTTCAGCCCCTGTCCATTTAGAAGTGGAGCTCAGCTGCAAAATTTCTCCTTCGAGATGTTACAGAAATGGCAAGGTGATGCCTGAAGATGAAACCATCACTGGGTGCTCCTGCTGCTGATTTTGATCAGGTTTCACTCGTTTTGCTCCCTTCATATGTCTGGTGGGGTCGTGGTGAACCACATTCCCAGGTGGGTCCATGTGCTCGTGGTCCAATCTGTGTTTTAAGCTCAAATTCACATATCACGTCGAGACAAAACGAGAACGGTGAATTTAAGCACTATATTTCCTTAAAGGGTTTCCGACCGGTGTAGTGTCTCACACAGCGTATTATTAAATCACCCAGATTCTCCAGATAGCACAGAGCCCCATAATTCACATCTACCTGTTCCTGATTTGACATTTCACTTTTTTTTTTTTTCCAGTTGGCAAATAGCTTTTATGAAACACATAACACATGCCACATTCTCTGTCCTGGAAATGCATTCGTTTTCCCAGTGGGGAAAATGAATGATGTAGGCTGTGTCCCGGTTGTCATGTCCCAGTGCAAATGGTTCAGATCTTCTTTTTGTCTCAGCGAATGCCCGGTGGAACGCTTGAGCTGGGTTTGGGCCCTAGGGTCATTGCTAAGCAGTTTCTCTTTCATCCTTTTTAGCACCGGCAAGACGCAGCTTGAAACATGTATACAAGATGCCGCTTTACAGCATCCCTTATTCACTGGTACCTTGGAGACTCCAGTTCATTGAAAGTAATAAAACCAGATCATCAAAAAGAATTCTTTTGAACAGGCTTTGGGCTCTGCTGTGCTACTTGGTTACGGATATTCATCTTCCTGGAAACTGTGCTGTTTGATACAGCGTACCGGCATGAAAGCATCGGCTGCCTCCCTGGTGCTTTAACCCCTTGAGTGTTGAAATCACAACCCTTGAATACCAAAATAGCTATCGCTTGTAATTGCTGGAGGGGAGAAGCAGACTCGAATCTCCCAGATGCAAGGAGGCTGCACACCGGGGTCAGAGGGTTTCCCTATCCCCATCTCACTCCAGTGATGCAATGGGCTGTGTACAAAAGGGAAGGGGGAGCAGAGCGAGGCAGCCGCTGTTGGATACGGCTACGGGCAGGCCTTAAGGTAACTTCCGTATCAAAGGGTGCCGTAGCGCTGAATCCAAACTGGAAACACAGATGTGCTGAAAACACAGGCATTCTGATACCTGGGGCTTTAACCTTCTGTTAACCTTACAGATCTCGTGATCCTGTGTCTCTTACAGAGCCTTGATGTCAAGGCTTTACCCTTGATTTGGCAGGAGGAGCGTTGTTGTCACTATTGTCAGAGTTGCCAGAGTTCTGGTGCTTTTTCATCGCATCCAAACCCTCCTTTCTCTCATCTGTCTCAGCCAGAAAGAAGAGAGGGTCAGCACTGGCACCATGGGCATAGGCCTGCAGTCCCTGAGCTTCATTTCTCCAAATGGGGAAAGAGCAAGGACAGCATAGCCGGGCCAATGTCTCCTGAGCTCCCTGTCTGAGACACTGGCATCCTTTACCATACTCCTTGCATCTGTGTTTGCAGCACAAGGAAAACATGCGGTGCTTCTTTACTCATGGCTTGCATATAGATGCAAATAAAGAGTATTTAAGTGCCCCCTTTGAGTGTCTGACCCCTGCCTGAACCTGCCCTGCTCACCCGTGTCACCAGAGAGGCTGTCTCAGGCTTCTGGTCCAGATCCCACACCAGCAGGTGCCTTCGCAGTATCCTCCTTCCAGAACAGGCTCTGCCAGGGACGATGCGAGAAGGAAAATGGCTGAAGTTTCACATCAGCTGAGAATAAATCAATGCAGGATCCCCAGGAGGTCGGTTTTACAGAATCGCTCTGTACTAGAACAGCAAGCGGAGGAGAAGGAGAGTAGTAGCTGGCATTGATCATTCCTGATTACTTATTAAAGTTTATAAGGAAAGATGTTGGAGGAAAGGAAAACCAGGAGAAGCACCTTTTATGACTAGACTAGAAGGATTCAGGGGAAAAGGGAGAGGAAAATAGCTCAAAATGGACTCCCACAATGTTCTCTTATGCTATGGCCCCAAGTTTTTTCTCTAGATTTCATCACCAGTTCATGTATTCTGAGGCTAAAGTGAATCTGTCACTTGAGGGGGGTCCAGGTAGAGTCAGGATGCAGGCAATAACGTGTGCACAGCCATTACATGAATAAATACTATAAAAAAGCTGCCTCTTAATTCAAGTGCACTTGTGACTGTTTCTGCACATCTCTGTATAGACACACATGCCCCTGCGTATGTGTCTGAGTTCCCTCTGCATGTATGAGCATGTATTTGTGCATATACATAAATCTGACATGAGAAGGTAGAGATCTTCCCTCATGTGGCAGTTTCAGTAGCTGCTTGTGTGCGCAGGGGTGTATTCACACCCATAGCGGCTATCATCTCCACCCATGTGCGTGTTTGAACACAGATCCCCCCAAAACTACTGGTTTGTATGCAGACAGCCTAAAGCAAGTGGGTCCTCTGCAGAACAGCTCGTGAGCTACTGCGGTGTTAGTTAAGAAAGCAACAACTCTTCATAAAACCTAAAGTAAGTCCTACATCAAAACCAGTACAAAACAACTCTAAACCCCCAGGCTACTGCAGGATTATACAGTTGTGAAATACATTATCCAGCCTTTAAAGTCATCTTTGACTATCTGCCTGGGGTCATTCAGACAGCCCAGACTCTCTGCTACATAATACCAAAAAAAATAAAGTTAAGCGTGCGGATGTTCCCAGGAAGGCAGTGCGTCGAGGCTCGAGTTCTTCCTGCAGAGAGAGGGGATTATCCCTGAATTCCTTGTTTGCCGTAATAATGCAGAGAATTAGCTCCAACACAGACTGCTGTTAGAGGGAGATCTCCTGTGTTTGGTGGTAGGGAGAAAAAAGCCAAAGAGTTACAGGACTCCTGCAAATGAGTCATTGCATCAGAGGCCTAGCAGCAGATAGGCCATTCCTTAGCAATAAAGCAGCAAGATGCAGTAATTTCCAACAGCAGTCTTTGGATGGTTTTGCAGGTGGAGTTTTCTATTTTATCCACAGCAGGCACACCAACTTCAGCCTCCAGCTGCTGTTTCTGGTTAGCCAGTCAAGCTCCTGTTGGGATCTCCTGACAACATTATCCCTGAGACACGCCAGGGCAGAGAGAAGGGGACCAGGCTGCTTCCTGACCAATAAACAAGCCATGAAGCATCATCCTGCAGTGAGACCCAGGCAGAGAGGGGACCATGTGTGTAAAAACTCCTCCAAAGCACCGTGTAGCCATCGGTCCACGCTGAGCTGCTTAGGCCTCCATCCCAGGGCAGCAGAAGACCCAGCCAAACCTGTGTGACCCTCCCATCTTGGCCTGTCCATGTTGTTCTTACACGTCAGTAGTCTTGGCTGTCCACCCCCAGCCCAATCTCTTTTATTCTTCCCAACAAGCCCAGCAGAGGATCTCCAGGGAAAGCCGAGTGGTGTGAATGAGCTTGTCAGCAGCTTAACCAAAGGACGAGCCAAAGCCAAGCTGCCAGCACAGCTAATTCCAGCTTCACCAGGCAGCTGGATGCTCCAAGTGCAAGACAACAAAAATGTCCTGTGAGGCTCAGCAACCAGTCTTTGGTTGACATTAGAAATGCTCAGACCAGGACGTCCATGTATTGTGGGGAAAGGAGGCTTGGCACGATACCATCCAGTGGATGCATTTTGTGAGAAATCGCAAATGAATGAAGGTCTTGAGCTGACCCCAGCATCCAGCCAGAATCTTCCAAGCAGCAAAGGAAAGCATGTGCTGAAGAGAGGATGCTTTTCCATGGACAGTAATGATAACTCCAGGGGGTTTTTGTGCTCACCCCAATATATTAGATGTCCTTTTTCTTCTTTTTTTTGCAACAGACATTTGCTGATTCCTTTAGCTGCCTGCAGCATTGCTGCCACAGTGATGCATTTTGTAACTCTTAGTGGTGCAAACTCACACAACCATTATCTGTGTTCTACATAAGAGCAAAAAAACACTGAAAGGAGCTCAAAATCAAATTTCCATGAAAGCAAAGACCCACTCGGGGTCAGTCAGGTGGCTCCACTCCTGTACGACAGCCCAGTGCCAAGATGTCTCATGCAGTCATTCCCAGCAAGAGTTTCCCTGCTGTGTCTTCTCCACCTTGCATCTCTACTAACCTGAAGACCACTTTCCTTAGCATGGGAACTGAGGAGAACAACTGCTTCTTAAGAAGTGATGAAGTACCTGGCTTTGTACAACATGTCTGCTGGTGCTTATATGTCGCTGTTGTTCCTTCTAGGGTACAGCTGTGGGGTGCCTGCAGTCAGTTTAGCCTCCTGCTGATGGAGATTTTCAGGAAAAGCCCCACATTCTGTGCTTACAATGGTGCTTGTCCTGCGGGCTGTGTGTTTCTAGACCTGGGGACACTTGTGTTGCCATGCCTGTGCCCGTGAGTGTGCAGCTGACCGCTGCGGCATCTCTGTTCTGCTGACCCTGGGTTTGGTCTGACCAATGAGCCAGCTAATGTGTTTGTGTTAACATAAGCGGAGGCAGCGGCAGTCAGAAGAAAAGACATCAGAAATCAAAGCTGAGAACAGGAATTAGGGGAAGAGAATTCATTCATTTCCTCTTTGCAATGACACATGCTTTCCACTCGCTTTTTTAAAATGACATTTTACCTGCTATTAGTTTACTGTGAGCATCTCTAGTGCTGCTTTCCCTCCTTACAGCCAGTTCCCTCAAGAACAAAATCAAATTTAAGCTACTAAAGTCGGACCTTTCTGAAGTAAAAAGAATCTTTAAAAATGGATTTTTTAAAGGTCATTTTGAACTTTATCTGAGCACACACGGAGACGCAGGCCATTCAGCTAAATAATGCCATCTGACCACCTCCTGTCACCATTACTAAGATAAAAACATCATTTATGTGATGGAGAAGGCTTTCCACTTGTTCCTTTTATTCCTCTTCTAATTTTTGGAGATTTTAATGCTGTCCTTTTTTATAGCTGCTTCTCCACTTCCCATTTCCCTTGATAATCCATGGGAAAGGTCATGAAATGGGACATCCTGATTTTGTCCCAAAACAGGACAGACTGAGCTCCTTGCTCCCATGAGATCAAGCTGCGTTCTCCAGGGCTCTGTCTGCTCCTCAACCTTAGCACATCCTGCCATGTTCGCAGGGCAGTGTCAGAGAAGTCCATCCTCTTCTTTGGGTCTCTCTTCCCTCTTCAGTAATCTAGCGTTATGAGTTAAATAAAATATAACCTATTATCATGTATCTAAACCACCTTCAGCCATCAGTCGAAGGCAATGGGGGTTGCACAGAGCTTGCTGTGTGATGTGGCAGAGCTCAGCGCTGTGAAAACACTGCCTGTTATTTACTGTATCCAGCTCTCTCCAATCGTGCCTCAAACAAGGCCGTATTTATTGAAGAGACACTTAAAAATGTCCCATGACATGCTTCGTGTGAACGGGGACTTTCCTCAAACATAAATTCAGCACTCCACCTCTTCCTGCAATGGCATCCATGTCCTAATTCACCGCTGCCTGGTCTCCTCGAACAAGCTTCCCGTTAACAACGTTCAAATATTTAATTTGCCAAGTGCTGTGGGAATCCCAAAGGTTTGGAAGAACTATCTATTATAAATGACAAAACATGACATTATTATAGGTAGCCTGCCTACTTGATGTCATCGGTGTCGTACGTGGCTCCTTTAGCGAGGCTGCCTTTCAGATCCTGTACAGAATAGAAAAAGATCCTGATGCTAGCACTTCCCAGGTACTCTCAAAATTAAAACAGCCAAGTCCTTACAGCATAAAAAAAGCCTAAACCCTCATGTTCAGAGCAAGTGCTTTTAATATTCTGTTATTTAGTTGTACAGAAGGAGGCAATTCCCAGCCACCCAGTAAAATCCAGTAACTGTTTCCCTGAAATCTAACAGCACAGTGCCCTCTGCTGCATTTTTCTCCTGATATATTAAAAGGGAAAAAAAACCCCAACAAATTAAAACAAAAAGCCCAACCCTGCCATGCTTTGCAGCCTATCCTCTGGCTCAAACTGAGATAAGCAAATGGTTTGTTAGTACTTATCAATCACTTGGCAACATCCAATGTACTACATAAAACACTTTAGCTGAAGAAAAGTTGAAATAACAAAATGGTTTCCATGCAAGGGAGAGCAAAAGCAATGGAAAAATCAAGTAGGGAGTGTAGAAGTGCTAGCAGCTCCATGCCTTAGTCCAGCTCTCCCTCCTCTCCAAGCAGCTCCCCAAACCCAATTATTTAAGTTAACTAACTTGTTGCTGTAGTCTCGTTGCTCTGTCCTTCCTATCGCCCTCAGCCCCATCCACCACACAGTCCTGTGACAAAACACTGACAAAGAACCACATGGACAAAACCAAGGGCATGCAAGACGGGCAAGACCAAAGACCATGATATCTGCACGGTCCTGGTGCCGGGCGATCTGCATCAAATGGAGCTGTCTGCAAGCAGCACCACCTCCGGAGAGAACGATGGGCTGGGAAGAAGTCGTTGCTGTCATCCTGCTCTTCATTTCGCAGTGGTAGGCGCTGCCATTCCAGGGGACAGGGATCATTGTGGATGGCTGCAGAGGAGGACACACACAAGGCAGACTTGGGAGCCTTCAAGGCCAACGACAGCGCTTCAGCAGTTCCTGCTTGCTGCTACTATCACTTCAGGCTCAGTTAATTAAAATCAATAAATGCATTTGCTTTGATTTGGATTTTAGACCTTCACTGAACAGTATTAAGGCTTTCCTTCACAGATTCACCAATTATACAGTCAATAATTTCAAATTAGCTAGACATACTGTGCATATTCTCTTGGCAATGTAAGGTACCTCTGAACGCAGGGACTCCAGGGAGAGCACAGGCATTGGGGTTTTAAAGCAGCACCCTGCTGGTGCTGTGGCTGAAGCACAAAAACATTTCAGATGCTCCAAAAGACCATGTTCAGGCCCAGTGTTTGGGAATGTTTCATTCCAGTTTCTGGGTCAGCCTGCTGGAAAAATAGGGACCACCTGCAAACTGAATCAAGAGTCAATCAGATGACAGTCTCTAAAGAGCCAACTGTTCGGTCTTGCCACCAAAGCGTACAAAAGTCACCAGATTGGCTCTAAAATGGTTCCATCAAGAATGGGTTTTTTTGATATTTGAGATTTCTAAGTCATTGTGTGCAACAGAAGCTGAAAAAGAAGGTGGAGTTTCTCTCCCTATCACTGGTTTAAAGAAAATGCAAAAACTTAAAGCCATGTCTTGGAATGCTGAGATTCGACAGTAGTCTGGGTTATGCTGTTATCTAGCATGAAATCTATTCCAGCACAAATATGGTTTTAGTTGATCCTTCCCTGAAATTTGAGCTTAATCCATCTCTAAACCTTTACAAAACGCAGGTCTGTAACATCTTCTCCTTTCCACAATACCTCCTCTTGTGCTCCCCGCACCTTCCTGGGTCCCAGCCAGGCCTGGAAGCACCGAATAACCACAAGAAAGATTGCTCCTTGAGATCACCACCCAGGAGCAGGAAACACTATAAGCCTCTTGGGCGGGCCTGTTTTTACTGAAGGAACCACCCTACTTAGCAGATGTGAAACCTTGAATGGATCCAGAAATCGAGCCAACAGCTTATCCTTGTCAGCATCAGCCACTATTAAGAATCATCTCACTCCACCGAGGCAATGAAAATCCCCAAAGGATGGCTTTTTTTGACACGTGCAGTTAACACCACTGTTCTGATCAGCAGAGAGCACAAAATGTGTGAGCCACAAAGGGCAGAGTTCCCAAATCCAAGGATCCCAAGGTGTCCAAACTGCTTCTTTGCAGAACGGAAGGAAAAATTGAGAGGATGGCTACAAACTGGGTGGGAATTTGGATTCCCCAAGGGTGAAAACCTGAGAGAATCCCTGCTCTCTTCAGCATAGTAGTTAACTACCTAAGGAAAAACCATGTAAATAGACCTTAAGAGACACACTTGATAATAAATCTATGACAAAAGGCTATGTAGAAATCTGTGCTTTTGAATTTATTATCTGACCTCCCTGCTGAGAATTCCTCTGCAGCTGCAGGATAAAATAAATTGGTCTAGCTAAAGAAACTGTAGGAAACATTTGAATATTCCCTGTTCTGAAATATTAACCTGTGATCCTTCTGACCATCTCTCTCTCAAGTGAAAAACAGCATGGTCACAGTGGACAGATCAAGACACCAGGAATTTCACTGGAAGTGAGGAGTGCAAAGGGGAGTCGACTCCAGGCCAAGCCCCCTGCATTGCAAGTGCAAAAGAGTTGTCTTGCTAAAGCTGACTAGAACTAAAAAAAAAAACCCCACAACCTTCATTAAAACTCTCTCCCGGGAAATGTGCAGCATAAGACTACTTAAAGGAGCTGGCTTTGCTTAGAAATTCAGCCAAGTTCCCATATTTCTAAAAGATTAAAGACTTCTTCATCCTTTATTTCTACATTTCTCTTCCTTTCCTTTTTCTTTTAAAAAGCCTCTGCAAGAAACTGAGCATGGAAAGGTGACTTTGGTGCACGGGAGATGGACACCACGCTGTTTGTTAAAGCAGACAAATAAAGAGCTCATCCTGTAAAGCAGCTGAGCACCAGCACTTTCTGTCAGCTCTGGAAAGCTTCTGGCTTGCAGCACTTAACACAGTTGAACCACAGAGCCCGTTATTCTGCAGCTTTAGATCCAGCCTGAGCCTCCCTGACTTCATTAAAGCTTCACCTGAGCAAAGGCAGACTCTGGTCTGCACAAATCCTTGGAGCCTGACAGCCCCGTTGCTTTGCAGTCACCTGGGGAGGAAGACCTGGCGCTCTTTGTACTACTGCTTATTGTAAAATATATATAATATCGTTGACAAACCTTATGCCCTACGCCTATGGGAGGAGATGCTCCCTGAGACTAAGTGCTGGCAGTCTAATTACGATGCATTCAGAAAACCTCGTGCTCACCTTAGCACTTTATAATAACGATATTAATCACAATCAAACCTTGTTCAAGGGACACTAACCACACACTTTAGACTGAAAGTGTGATGGGTAAGATTAGATGAGACATATTCAGCAGACTTCCAAGGACAAGTTTTGAAGCAAAGGGCCACCAACATCACGTCTGCAGAAAACCAGATATACAGCCATCTCTCATTTGCAGGCACAAACAAGCAGATGGTTTGCAAAACCAAGAGAGCGAACTTAAAGCACCTGCTCTGTCTTTAACGACTTCACAAGCAAGAGTTTTGCATGGGAAAAATACGTGTGTGCATCATTAACAGACGCGGGTCCTAACTCTTCCACTTTGATTATTTCTTTTTAACAGCTTTGTTTCTGATGCCCTTTAAAAAGGAGCACATTGGCTTCTCACTATTTATTCAAGATCTCAAAGAAAAATTATTCCTGGTGGGTCTTGAGCTCCCCCCATTGACTCCTTAATAGCAGCTAACACCGAGGCCTCATTTCAATGCTCCACCACTGTCCAGACAAGCTTTTCTGGATGGGATGTTGAATCTTTCCAACAATGAAGATGTGATTGCCCTCTGCTGTGTGTATGCTCACTGTATTTTAGCACTACCACTGCTAGCAGAAGTTACTGCTATGCCCAGCCCTTCCTGGAGAGTGCTGCTATTCAGCTGAAGAGCTTATTTTCCTCTTTCTTCAGTGAAGGAGGAATAAACATTCCTCCCTAAGCTCTCCCTCCTCCTTCCCTGGCCAAAGTCTCCTCTGATCCGAAAGACTCTCCCAATCTCAGATGTGGAGCACAGGGTTATTACTCTGTGCACATCAGCACTCCAACAAGCTAATGGTAATATACTCAGCAGTGCCAAAATTTGTGAACGTGCCAGGCTTTTGACAACATTTGCCATGAACACTAATCCATAAAGGCTGAGGCCGTCTGCCTGTCACCCGAATGAATGAAAATCAGGTTTTCAACAGCCTCCAGCATGGCTAAGTCTCCATTCACTCTCCATTGTCAGTGTTGACAAAGGGTGTAACCATGCTCATGGCTAAGGACTTTGGCTGTCTCCTGGCTTCTGACTGATTTTGACGGTAATTTGAGCACAGACAGAAAACAAACAGCTTTTCTGAAGAAATAACCAGCCTCGCTTTTCTTCCTCCTACCCATGAAATGCTTGTGGCCTCGGGGAGATCTGGAGCTCCTCCGCCAAAACAGGAAACCCCGTTCTAAAATGCAGCACCTTCATCTTCTCCTGGTGCAGAGGGAGTAAGTTCCCAGAAGTTCGGGGAAGGCACTGACATAAAGTGAGAAAGAATTAGGCCACAGCTTAGGGCTTTTGTCACCTTCTTGATCTTCAAGGCACATTTTCTTCTTTGTCTTAAAGAAGATAATTCAGAGTATTTTGTGTTAGAATATTCTGTATATATAAAAGAGGCAGCAACCTTGGGGAATACCACTTCATAGTTCTGCAATGGAATACAAGGCTGGAGATAGGTCAGGCTCTTTACTTTCTCACGCTGTGACCTGAGGACTTGAGTCACGGACCAAAGGGAGGAAGCTGGGAGGGAGCTCTTGGGCTGTTCTTCACTGTTAAACCCACTCCCTTCAGCAGCACCGAGGCTCACAGCCATCTGAATGTGTCTGAGGAATGGGAGCAAGCCCACATGAATTTGGTTTTAGACAAAAGGATGGCTAAAGACTTTCACATTGTTACAGTTCCCTGGTTCTTTTTCACTAGCCATTAGCTCCTTCCTCCAAATATCTTCTTGCAAACAACTCCATTTAGCAATGCTTCCAACGCCTGATGTCTGCATCAATTTGTCTTTTGGAGCCTTTTTTTATAGCAGAGACTGTCTTAATCCATGTTTTTCAGAATGGTGTCTGGCTTTACACTTTTAAACATGAGATCAGACCTTTATGATGCTAAGAGCCCTCTAGTTCTGTGCAAGAGCTGTGGAAATGATGCATCCTATCCTATCCCATCCTATCCCATCCTATCCCATCCTTAAACCTCCCCTACCAGTTTCTACCTCAGCACATTCCCATGGCACATTATGCTATTAAGAACTATTTTATGTGGTTTGGGTTTTACTTAGGTAAGTAATGCATAGGAGAGGACTGTCTCAATGAGACCAGTTGCTTTTATTCTGTCTGTTTATATTAGAGAAAGCAGACCAAGGCCTTTCATGTGGAAGGTGGGGAAGTTTACTACCATCCTATAAGCTCTTTGTGAAGCTGCTGACTGGCCTGCAGGGAGCCACAGTTCAAGCATGCTTAAACTTTTATTAAACAAGTCTTTCACACTTCTGTGTTTAAAACAGTTTCCTGGTTCTTTCCACAAGCCACTTGCCCCTTCCTCAAAATCTCTTCTTGCAAATCACTTCATTCAGAAATGTTCAGAGCCCTGCCCAACCTGACCTTCAGTGTTCCCAGGGATGGGGCACCTCCAGTCCCTCTGGGGAACCTGTTCCAGTGCTTCACCGCCCTCATTATAAAAAAATTCTTCCCTATATTTGGTCTGAATCAATACTCCTTTAGTTTAAAACCCTTACCCCAGTTTTGCTCTAAGGTAGCAGTGATAATAGTAACCAACAGCAGAGACAACGCAGAAGGGGAAAAAAGCCCTCAAGTGACATAATTTTTCTTGGACATTTATTCCTCAGAGGATTTGTCACACTGCCATCAGTGTTGAGGGTTTCAACAGAAAAAGATATTTTGAGTATTTATTACATTCTCTGACCCTCTTGGAGCTGATGGTTGTCAACTTCAACGTGAAAACCCACCAACCTTCAGTGACACAAACTCTTGAGCTTGTGATATTGAGGTATATAAGGGTAAAGATGTTTCTCATCAGGTAAAAGGAGCCTGAGAAGGGAGAAAAACCAGCCAAAGTTAGGAACCAAACAAGCCATTTTGTTCAGACTATAAAACACATACAGTGGGTAGTTCTGGCCCCTGCACATTTTATCAAACCTTGGTAGCTGCAGGTACTGTATCTGCTTTCCTACATGCTGATAGTGAAATAAGAGGTCACAAAACTTCGATTTGTTTTTCTCTGTGGGGAGCGTAGAAAGTCTTAGTCTAGAGCTCTTTCATCGCTGACATTCAGATAAATGTCATATCTGTTTTTTCAAGCTCACTGGGCAGTGAACACCACAGATGCACGTGACCAAAAATTAATTAAGCAAGTTAATTCAGTTGTCTCCCACCAGGCCCATTTTCATCACTGGTGGCATTGCGGCTTTTAGATGTGATTATTTTTAGCATTAGTAAATGGCAGTAGGGCTGGTTTGTGGCAGTCGTGGGAGGGAGCACTGGACTTCATGACTTGTTTGTTACAAACTTCCTATTGAACCTTATTAAAACTCTCTGTGCTTTGCTCACCTATAGAAAAATAATTCCTGTCACTCAAATCTTGCAGGGCTTTATATATGAACATTGGTGAAGTTCTTAGATGTTAAACCAGGGCAACCCCTTACGTCTGTTTACAGAAAGCTGTTGCTGCAGTTGGTAAACACTGGCGTGCTCTGCGGGGAGATGATCAGGCTCTTGGGAATGCGGCAGGCAGCCTGCCATTGCCCAGCCAAAACCCACCAAAGCAGGGGAATAACCAGACGGGATTCCTCCCGCTCTGTGCCCTCATCCAGGACATCCCTCTCCACCTTTCAATCCTGACAATTACAGTTATTCTTGGGAAGAGAATAAGCAACCTGATCAGAGATGTGTGTAATGATAAGCAGTACCAGATGCTTCAGCATTCCCTTCCTTTAAACCTGTAAAATACAAGAAAAGTGAGTGCCTTTCTGTTGTCTTGGTTCACGTGTTCTCAAGCCATAAATCCATTTTATTACAGGAGAAGCTGCACCTCCACTCCTATTCCCCTCCTTGTGCATAGGAGACCCAAGCAGTAGTTGAAGGCAGACGACGGGGGCGGAGGTAAGCTCCCCTCCACTTGTAGAAGGCAACTTCCCCTCCTCCCCAGACTCTGCCCTAATTTATAGGGCACCGAAAGGGGGGAACACCAGCGTCTGCGGTCCCCGCTGCGGGTCTTTGTTCCAGGCTGGGACACGGGGCGATCGCCGCCATCACGGGACCGGACGGTCCGTGAGGTGAGGACGGCGGGGAGGGGGGAAGGCCAACTGCCCCTGAGCCAGCCCCAGCTTCCGTCTGTCCCTTCCAGTCGTCCCCGCCGGAACGATTCGCCCTCCCCAGCCCTTGGAGGCGCCGCGGCACCCACGGGCCGAGCGGCCCAACACTACAGCCCAGATCCACCACCACCCCTCACCGCCCAGGCAGCACAGCACCCCTTGCGCATGCGTCCTCTCCTCGCCCTTCTCTGGGGTTATTCCACGCTGTCTCCCAGAGGGGAGGGGTGGCCGAAAAAACCCGCAAGTTCACC
>NW_010176606.1:15746-15956 GCF_000695765.1 Mesitornis unicolor | reverse complement strand
GGTAAATAGTGAAGCTTCTTCCCGTGATGTAAAGGCATTTTTGTTATTTTGTAATGAGACACAGCGCGTGTGGCTGAAATAAGAGGCAGGGAGCGCTCTTTGGCATTTTGTCTCCCCCTCCGTGCGGGTTGGTCGGCGCGGCTCCTCACCTTCCCCGCTCCGGAAGGGGCGGGGCGAGGGGGCGGGGCAGGGCGGGGATTGGGGGCGCCG
>NW_010176606.1:0-15696 GCF_000695765.1 Mesitornis unicolor | reverse complement strand
CCCCCCCCCATGGGCTTGCCCATCCCGCCGCCGGTCCAGACCCAGCTCCCGGATTGGGACGGCCTGAAGCTCCAGGTGCGGACCCTCATCGCCTCCCACCGCGTCATGATCTTCAGCAAGAGCTACTGCCCCTATTGCAACAAGGTGAGGCGGCGGCAATCACTTCGGCGCGCTCTCCCGCCGGCCTTCTCCTCGGGCTGGCAGCCGCCGGAGGGGGGGCTCTCGGAGTTGCTTCCCCTCCTCTCGCCGGGCGGAGGGTGTCTCGCCGGGAGGAGAAGGAGGCAGGCCTGGTGCGGTCCTTGTGCGAGGCGAGAGACATCTGCCCTGAGGGCGCCCGCTCGCACGCCTGGCGGCCCGCCCCGGCCGGGGGAAGTGCGCAAGGCGAAGAGGGGCGGAAAGCAAACGTTGTGGGGATGCTACTGCTTGTGACGGCGCCTTTGGGATTTGGGCAGTAGTTTTGTAGCGCTATATCAATCCCTCGTAAGTTAAATACCAGGTGCCATCCCCTGGAAACGTCCTTATCCTTATACGAACGAGCGACCTTAGCAGTTCTTTCCTCTTGCCCTGTGAGTGAAGGGGTGATAAATGTGTGGGAAGCTGTGGGCAGTGTGCTTGTTCCTCAGCTAAACAGCTTTTGTATCTGGTACTTGAAGAGTCAGGGTAGTGGTTGTGTTGCTTTCTCGCACTACATTGGTGTTCAGCTTGGACAAAGATGAGTCCCTGGGGAGGGATAAGTTAAGTTTCCTGCTGGTTTTGAAAATTGAGGGAGAAGGTTGAATCTGCAGCAAGAGTGAAAGTTCTAAATACTAACGTGTCTTTTAAAAAAACAACAAAAAGCTTATTGATTAACTGTGATGTTTAGAGAAAAAGATCTTTCTAAGCCCTGGTTATGTGTCAGTATCACAGGGTAGCTGTTATTAGTGAGCCAGAGTCATTAAAAAAACTCCAGGATCTTCATTATAATTTTACGATACCAGGACAATATAGTCATAGCCTATACAGAATCTGGGTGTTTGTCGGCATTATGATTCTTGAATGTTTACAAAGAGTGTGTTATGAAGTGTTTGTTAAACCTCATAATATAGTATTTGATGTGGCTGGTGGAAAAACAGAATTGGAACTGTGGGATCAAGTCCTGGTGTTCCTCAGTGGTATTAACAACCTGGAAAACATTCAGAAGCTGCACTCCCATGTGTAGGTTAGGTTTAGCTCCAGTAGCTCTTGTGAGGGAGGAAATATTATGATGCTGTTGTAGGAAACTTAGCTTAATATATCCTATCTCACTCACAACTTAATTGAGGTTTTGGGAAAGGAAGCTTCTGTGTATGAGAGGGCAGGAAAAACCAATGCCTCCTCTCCAAGAATGTTTTGGCAGCCATAGTATAGTATAGCATAGTGGGCAGCTCAGAGCCTCTAGAATTTGCTTACTTATTGGCTTAATGGGAATTTTAGTAAGTGAAGTAATGATAGAGTTGGAGACTTGCTCAAGTCTAGTGTAGTTGACAAAGATCTTCTCTTTAGTTGAAGAGAAACCACTTTGTTGAGGACTTCAGTGCTGTCCATTGAGAAATACTTAGCTGTGCCTGTCTGTGTTGCTTTGTGTGCTTTTAGTGATCGTAGTTGCTCAAGTGTTGATATGCATGGTGCTCAGTCCAATGTTTTTGAGATCATAAAATGACATAGCAACTTTTTAAACCTTGCAGCCTTTTCCTTCATGTGTTTCTGCTATTGCCATGGGGCTGGGCTAACACAAGGAGCTAAAGCAAAACATAAACTTGATTGTAGTCCAGTAATTAAATTCTAGATTAATATTTTTTCCTGCATTCGTTCAGAGCTTCTCCATTAGGCAGAATTACTTGCTTCAAGGAAAGAATCAGATATGAGGAATACTGTCTTGGAAAGGGAAGAATGAATATTGGGAGCAGGAGGGCCCTTTCTCATGTTCCTTTCTAGGAGGGAGAGCTGAAAGAGCTGCTGTGAATCTTTGTGAAGGAATAGGTGATAAAATTGGGGAAGGAGGTGGGAGAAGAGCTGATTGCTCTAGTAGGCAGATTTACTTTGCTTACTTTCCTGTTAAGAATGGAGAGAAAGGTAATATGATGAAGTGAACGTGTAGAAGAGGTATGTATTGCAGAGGGACAATTGGAGGAAGAAAGCTTATGAGAGAAGGAAGTCACACATAAGACAGCAAGTGATAAAACAAATATCTGTAGCAGTGTATTAACAACTCTGAAGACTTAGAAAATAGGGAAGGAATGGGAGAACAATGGGTAAAGCAGCATTCGTGCTGGCTGATCTAGTCTGTAGAATTAATGAAGTGGATATAATTTGGAAGTGTAGTTACAGCTTGGGTACTTAGCCTGTAATCACATAGTTTTGAGTTCCCGAAGACAGACGGATATGAATAGGGTGTGCTGTGTCTCTTTTACTGTGGATGGTTGTTAGCAATGTGCTTTTGGTAGAATTAATTGGAAAACTGATGATGTTTAGCACTAGTGCAGAGAACACTCGTGCTCTAAAAGGACCTAATTTGTTGGGGTAGGAAGAATTCTTTATTTCAAATGGATGTAGCCATGCTGGAAGAAAATTAAGATTGTGCTTTTCTTCAGAAAAGTACTGTGAATAAATTCTCTAAATGAATTAAGTAGTTGATTCTGTTCAGTTTAGCTAGTAGCATGACTGGGCAATTGTGCAGTTCTTTTTCTGCAAATGGAATTTATTGTTTAATTGCTTTAGCAAGGCAGTAGCGCTGAAGCAGTGGTGTTAGAATGACTTCCTTGTCATAGCTTAACTTGACTGTTCTTTAATATCTTACTACCTCAAAAAGATTAATGGTGAGTAAGGTAGAAAGGCATAAATAAAACAAGTTTCTAGTGTGAAAAATTGCCAAATCTGAACACTGTCATATGTTGAAATTATTTGAAGAGCAAAAACTGTGGTTGCGTAGAAGTTGCCGGTTATTCTAGTTGTGTTATGCTATTACCAATTATGTTCTGTATCCACAAGGGTTTCTGGTCAATTCAGCTGTAGCTATTACAGAATGTTAGCTGATATGTGAGAAAGAGCAGACTTAGGACACACCATTATTACTGAACTTCACTGTATGAAGCTTATTTCAAATGTGCTTAGCCACCCTAGTGACAGAAAGCATCTCCAGGAAGTGTTTTTTAAAGTGGTAGACCAGTTTCTCAGATTTAGAGAAATTATCTACTGTTTAGTAATATCTGGAATTTTTTCTAGTCTCTTTGTGTAAACTGGAAGGGTTTAGGAAGTAAATGAGGCCATCGTGTTGATTAGAAGGGAAGTAAATGGTTGTACCAGTGACCATACAACCTAGTATCCTGTCCCAGGTACTTGTTGGAGAAATTATATTTTTAGGATTGAGGTATAAGGAAGGAAATTTCCCAGTATGCTGCTGAAGTTCCCAGCACTCTGTGGCTCAGGAGTTTCCTGACCTGATTTTGTATTAGATTTCTTGAGTTAAAAGTTTTCAGTGGATCTTTCTTTCACTAGTTGGTCTAGTAGCTGTTTTGATCTCCTTTTAATTTTGGCTTTTACAGTGTCAGGTGGCCATAGGTTCTCTGGTTTATATAATGTATGGAGGTTTACTTCCTTTCCATTTCAGATTTGTTTTCTGGTAAATGCAGTTGTTGCAGTTTGCTCCAGTGAGTATTTCTCAGAAATCATTTCCTGTTCCCCTTATCTAGATATTACTCATGATTAGTCTGTGATACCTCTCTACTCCTCCTAATCTTTTCCGAGATGAAATAATCTATTATCTCTTGTCTGTATTGAACATTTCGTAACTTATCATATACTTGTTACTTTTCTTTCTTTTCCATTAGCACAAGAATGGTCTATTCATAAAGTGCAATAACTACTTCTAATTAGGATGCTGACATTTGTTTGATTATTTTTTTTCCCCCTCCATATATTCAGTTAAGTGTAAAAGTTGCCTAAATGCATTCTCTTAAATCTGTCCTTTCTTGAGTGTAATCCTTTCTTGTTCTACAAATGTCCTCTGGCCTGTCCTCCCCCTGCCAGTTGTTGTTGTAATATTTTAAGTTTAAAAAAAACAAACACAAAATAACAAAGCCACTGATGAAAACTTGCCTGTTACTCTGCTGCTTTGCTGCAAACTGAACCAGCAGCCAAGTAGCTAATTTTGTGACTTCCTTCCAGATTCTTAGCTTACCACTTCATAGCAGCAGTCCCTGTAAGCTTTGCTTTTCAGATCTTTCATGACATTCAGCTTGGGCATTGTAACAGCAGCTGCAGAGCAAGAGGTTTGGAATGGTTCCACTTCCATTTCCCTTTTATTCAGTCTGTAGTCATTCCAGTAAGCAAGTCTGAAGGTAGTGGTAAGTTTAGGACAAAAATTTTTAGGGCCACCTAAAGGGCACAGGTCAATGAGTACAAGTGGCAACAAGAGATACTCCAGTGATATAAAATGGGAATTCTTCACTGTGAGGACGGTCAAACATTGGAACAGCCCAGAGAGGTTATGGTATCTCCCTCCTTGTCAATAATTCAGAACTGGACCAGACAGTGTTTTGAGCAACTTGAGCAACCTTCACATTTGGCCTTGCTTTGAGCAGGGAGTTAGATCAGATGACCTCCAAAGGTCCCTTACAACTTAAATTATTCTGTAGTTGTAGATCTAATGCAATCGGTTATACAAGAAGAGCATATTTTTGTATATTACGGTTGATACATGATGTGGTAGGAAACTTGCCATGTTTGCCAAGCTTTGTTTGTCTGTAGAAAGCACTGGAATACTCAGCCTTTGGCACCAGAACAGCATGGATCATGCCAACATCAAAAATATTTTCTTTATCAAGTGGTAGTTCGGACACTTTGCCGTGTACTTTGAAGACACTCACTGAGGAACGTTGTCATCTACCTGGGCAATATCTTCCAGTGTCTTGCTGTTAGGAAAAGCTTTTTGTAAAGTCTCATCTCAATCCCTTGATGTAGTTCAAGACTGTTAGCTCTTATTCCATCCACCACAACTTCTCTTCTTCCTTCAATAAGGTAGTCAATTATTTATTTAAACAGAGTTATTTCTTTCCCAATCTTTTCTTTATGTTAAACCTAACTCTTCTTGTTCTAAAACTTCTCTGAAGCACAGCAACCAAAAGTGAAGGCAGAACTGGTAGGGATGAGCTGCCCTAGCTCTGAGTACTCTCAGGGAGTCTATTTTTATACACTTGTTTGGCAATGTTTTGTTTTACATGTTATCATCTATTTCCTTTTTACCTTTCTTTCCTTAGTACTATCAAGGAATCTGGCTGCTACTTTCTTTCTTCTTGATGTTTTCCATATGACACTTATTCTCATGGCTTTTGGTATCTGTTGGAGATAGAGAAGTCTGCAGCTATAAGCAAATTGTATATAGAAACTTTTTCTTAAGGTAATGAAACTTGTATTGGAAGGTTGCTGTGATGTGGGATGCTTAATCTGAATGCTCTTAAATAGCCTGGCCTTAGGTGAGGAACATGCAAAATCTAGTAGTAGTGCCAAATTTTACAAAAGGCACGTAGAGTGAGGCCCTCAAAGCATAATAGCTGAAACTTGGAAGTTATCCGTGTATGTCCAAAAAACTAGTTTCACCCTGAGCTGCGTATTGAGTCCTGTGAGAGCTTTGCACTGATGTCGTGTCTGTTTCTGCTGTAGGTGAAGGAACTGTTCCGCTCTCTGCGTGTGGATTATTATGCCTTGGAACTGGATGTAGTTGGTAAGTGGAAACAAAATCTGTCACATGCTGATAATGAAACTAAAAATGGGTGACTGTGCATGATTCTTTAAGCTGTCTTGAACTAATTGGAGGATATATGCAGCAATTAAATTCAATTGTAATATATGTAGAAATAACAGCAATGAGGCTTCAATATGAATTTTAATGCAGGAGGTGTTTTTAATACAGCTGAAGGCTTTGACTCTTTCTGTAAAAATCACCACCAAGCTCTGATAGAGGATGTGAGTTCTGTTTTCTTCCTCTGAGGAGCTCTGTTTTTTAGGGGGAGAAAATGTGATATTTTTTCTTCCTCAGGTTCTCTTGTGGCTTTAACTGAATAGTTAATGTTTGACTTTGTATATGAGTGACCTTCATAGGGAAAGTTGCCGAGTCATTGGAAAGAAGGGTAAATTCCAGTTATTTGACTGTTGCTAGTTTGAGGAGGGGGGGGTTTATAGCCCAAGCTTCATTAGTTTTAATACATGTATAGTGCCCTATGCATATAGTTTTTCATGTCAGTTTAAGAACAAGTAGTTTCTACCATAATTCTTAGCAGCCTCTTAATTGCACTGTTGACAAGCTGTTGATTGTGTTAACAATTTTTTCCTGTTTTCTTGTGCTTGAGCAGTGCTTGGAAAAAAAAGTACTTATTTATCGCTCCAAAGCATCTCTTCTTACTTATTTTTACTTTTCTTTAAAGTTGTGATACTGTGAACTAATTACAGCCCAAGATATGCAGAGTGCAGCACACAGCCTTTTTTTTTCTGTAATTACTCCTAATTAGGAATGTCTTTCCCTTGCAATTGCTCTCATTACTTATACTAAATATATATGGTCTTGGAATAAAAAGATTTTAGTCAAAGTGACTGCTGTAAATTCTCATACCCACATTTACTGCTGGAGAACTGAGATCTAAATTGAGCCTGTGTAGGTGTGATGATTCAGCTGACAGGTCAGGTCAGGCAATGATAATCTTAAAAACTGGAAGATTTAAGGCAGTGTGGTAGGTAGAAAAAGTGTGAAGGTAGCTTTAGGGTAAGTAGAAGAGCATGTTCATTCTTCCCATCCCCATAATCTCATAGTACAAAGCTGCTGGGCAAAACCGTGTGCACTTACACAGAGCAAAGTCCAAAGCCAGACAATTCTCATGAAAGAAAACTGTCTGTATGATCTCCTGTGACACCTGGAAAATAATCTTTGTGTAGTACCAAGTGTGACACTTGAGAAGAGACTGATAAGAATCCAGGAAATACAGAGACTAAACTCTATTACTTCAACTTTACTCTGTCCTGGGGAATTACGGCTTGAAGCACCAATTTATCCTTGGTATTTAAGCATTCTCCTTTGAGAAGGAGTTTCTGAAGACTTGCTTCTGTTCAGGAAGTCTACAAGTGCAATGCTTAGAATAGTTTTCTTGGCAGGCCGACAGTATATTGCAGTCCAAACCTGTAATACTTGGGTTGTTTTAGAAGCTTCCTTTTTGAAAATTGTTCTCTCATGTCCCCGTTTCTTTTATTCTTAGCTGATGGACCCAGTATTCAGCAAGTGTTAGCAGAGCTAACAAATCAGAGGACAGTGCCTAATGTATTTGTGAATGGAACGCATGTAGGCGGCTGTGATTCAACTTACCAGGTAATTTTTCTTTAAAAATCAGCTGGAAGTAGACAAGACTGGTGAGTAAACTTGCTGTTTGGTCATAATTAAATTTTGTGTGACTTAGTAGACTGAGCGATGTATGTCAGAGAAGGTAACATCATGCAGTGTTTGCTTGCTCAGAAATGTCTGTGGTAATTTAATTTGTTGGTTTTTTATTTTTTTACAGGCTTATCAGGATGGATCACTGCAGAAACTTCTTGGGGATAGCAAAATTGCGGAACCTTATGATTATGATCTCATTATTATTGGTGGTGGCTCAGGTGGACTTGCGTGTTCCAAGGTATGACATAAAAATTGCATCAAATAACAGGTTGTATATGAAACTTCTTCAAAAGTTGGTCTCTGTATTAATCTCAGTAGTATAAAAACAGTCTATATTTTGATGATGATTACTGTTCAACTTGTTAATTAATGAATCAGTAGTGGTCTAGTAATGTGCTCACTGAGGAAATCATGGTTTGTGTGTACCAGTTTCTAGCCAATGCCTATTTAGGTCTTGATCCTAATAGTAGGTTCTAGGTTCCTGGCTGAGGGTGGAACCGGAAGTTTTTCAAATATCTCCTCTTCATGTGTAATACACAAGCACTTTAACACTTCCAAATGGTAATCTGCAAAACCTGAGGGCTATTCTTGAAGTACTTCTGACTGTTGAGGATTCTAAACCACCCGTCATCTAAAATGAAGTGCTTTCAGCTGTTCTGCCTAGGAACTGGCTCACTTTTTATTTCTCTTTCTAGCTGCTTTTTCAGAAATAGTGATAGAGATCATGTGCCTCTTACTCAAATAGCTGTTGTTCAAAGTGCCTCAGGACTAAAATACAGATTCTGTTTTTGCTTCTCTGAGATATCTGAACCCACATTTCCCACCTCTCAGCCATGTATCTCAACCACTAGTTTATGGTTTGGGCATGGTGATGTTATTCTTGACAGCCTTGGCAATTGCTGTACAACAGTAGTTAGGTGTGCAACTTAAACTAGATGAGTATAAGAAAGGCAGGAGAAGGTGATATAGCACTGCTTCAATTGGCCAATATTAATTGGGCATTTTCAGAATACTCCGTCTTTCCTCACAGTGCCTTCTGGGACATCAGTTATAAACTTGGTGTTAATTACTAAACTCCTCATTATGAGAGAAGTCAGGTTTTCACAGAATACAAGGTAGCTGACAAAAGCTTGTTTAAGGCAGGATTGCAGTAACTGTGCAGGAGTTCTTAAACAGATTTTATGTAAGCCCTTCAAAGATCAAACAACAGGTAGTTTCAGTCAAGTGCCTGGTAATTCCTTGGCTAGAGTGTCATAGGATTATTCAGGTTGGAAAGGACATTAGGAGGATGTCTAGTCTAAGCTTTTGCTCCAAGAAGGGTGCACTGTGAGGTCCAGGAAGATTATGCAGGACCTCATCCGTTTGGGTCTTAAAAAGAGCCAGGGATGGAGATGGCAGAGCTTCTCTGGGTGAACTGCTTCACTGCTTGAACATCCTCATGGTGTGAAAGTTGTTCTTATATCCAGTCTGAAACTCTCTTGTTTCAACTTATGGCCTTTGTCTTTTGTCCCTCCACAACTTGTCAGTGTGAAGAGCCTGGTGCAGACATCTTAATGACCTCCTCATCGGTATTGGAAGGTCTTCCCACCTTTTCTCCAGGCCAAACATGCCCAGCTCCCTCACTCTTCTTGTAGGGTGTGTGATCCACCCCACTGACCATTTTGGTGGTCCTCCACTGAACTGTCTCCAGTTTATTAGTGTCATTCATTCATGAATATGCCAAGTCAGTCCTGCCCTCCTGAAAGAAAAGGAGAGCTAACAGCATAAATGTTTATCTGGGTGAGGTAGAGGAGGATTGTAAGCTAATAAGCCCATCTTGTACCTTCTTCAGACTGTGGCTTTTGACAGTGTAGGATGATATGGGTGCAGTGTTGAACACAAGCATCCATTCACAGTTTGGAGGAGAGTAATAGCTTTTGAGGGACTTGAATTTTTGGCTAATGAAGTAGATGAAGAGCCATATATGATAAAAGCAGCAAAGGAGCCTTCTGTTAGTACTAAGTATATCATGACTGTAAATGGACAGACAGACTTTCTTTGTCAAGCCAAAATTCAGCAATACTGACCTGTCTTCATCTTTTATAGGAAGCTGCTGCCTTGGGAAAGAAGGTAATGGTATTGGATTATGTTGTTCCAACACCTCTTGGAACTTCATGGGGTAAGCTTCTGTTAACTTGTATTTTATGATGTTTGACTGCCAGTGATACGTATTGACTTATTAGACATTATGGATTTGTATTCTTAGAATTTGTGGCTTAATTCCTGTAATTCTAGAACACAGATCAGTTGTTCTCCTGCTGTGACTATTTTTCTGGACAGTTATTTCTGTTCTGTGTATTGCTAACTCAAATAAGTCAAATGCCGTTCAGTTCTGTTCACTTTCAAACCATGTCCAGGTAATGTGTGCATGCATATGTTTACATTCTTGTGTTTGTGGGGTTGGTTTTTTTTTGCCTTTTAGTTCATTTAATTCTGTTTTGTGGACAACTGATCTAGGCTTCCTCTAGAACAGTGTGCCTATGCATGCTTCACCTTTCCATCATTAACAGCAGCTGCTGTCTGATGTTATTGGCAGCTGAGAATGAGTGAGGAACTTCATTGGTCAAGTTTTTTTGAGTCAAAGTATGAATGTGCTTTCATAGCTAAAGATTTGAAATCAATACGTATTTCAAATTCCACATAATAGGTGATATTAGACTCTAGGAACTCTGGGCTTTTTGTGTTGCTTATTTGCTAATCTGACTGAAACCTGAAGCACTGTGGAGTAGATATTCTGGCTCTGTTTAAGACAAGACACTGTACCCTTCTTGGCTCAATGAGTGAAGTAACCTCTTAAACTATATACAGACTTGTAAGCTTAGTGTGTTAATTGTATTTTAAATGTCTATTACAACAGAAATACCATGTTACTTGTGTGGCTGTAATAAGCCACCAACTGATATATGGGTGGTTATATGAAGCACATGATAGGAAAAGCATAAATATGCTGTTCATGCAGGTAATAACATGGTTCTTTCCATCTTAGGACTTGGTGGCACATGTGTAAATGTAGGTTGCATTCCTAAGAAGCTAATGCATCAAGCAGCACTTCTGGGTCAGGCGCTCCAAGATTCAAGGAAATATGGGTGGCAGTATGAAGAACAAGGTTAGTAAGAACACAGGACAGACCAAGACATCCTCCTTCTTGAGTCATAGAAACCTTTAGAGTTGAAAGCTAATTGTGTTTTGTTCCCTGTGTTATCCAAATTAAAGAACTTCTAGAATGGACTTACTTCAGAGAGTAACAAGTCAGGTAAATATTAGCATGGTAGAACAAGACTAACATTTGTCTTCATTACTGATAGTGATATTTTCTTGTCTTATTCATGGAACATCATGCTATGTTTTTTCTTAAAGGGTTCATTGTACTTTGATTTCATTAAATAGGAAATTAATGTCTTGTTTCAGTTAAACACAACTGGGAGGTTATGGTAGAAGCAATTCAAAACTACATTGGTTCTTTAAACTGGGGCTATCGAGTCTCCTTAAGAGAGAAGTCTGTGACGTACCTCAATTCTTACGGGGAATTCATTGAACCACACAAAATTAAGGTATGTACTGTGTTTAAAACATTTAGTTGTGTGAGAACTCATGTTCTAAGACTGCGTTTTAAAATCCAACAGGGAAAAGGCTTCATCTCAACATTGCTTACTTAAGTCAACTAAAGTTGAAAACTCACTTGTGAGATAAATTATTGATTCAAATTATTACTGTACTTTAGTACTTGCCACAGTGTTTAGTAACTGTTAGGTAAGAGTAGTGTGGATATCTGTAAACTTACATCTTGCATGAACAGAATAAGGTGGTCTCAGCTGTAACTTCATGACCGAGATCAGCAGCCTGAGTGAGGAGGGGGGGAAAAAAAAAGCAAATCCAAAAAAAACCCCAAACCAACCAACCAAACAAGAAAAGCTTTAGCTTTGTGATTTTGTCACTTGGAAAATCTTCATACTAAAGCATAAAAATTATTGAAATTAAATTCAGATTAAGCACTTGCGTAACAGTGCTCCTAGAACCTTATGCTGTATCAGCATACGGATTACACTGTCGGTTTTGCAAGACAAAACATGTGCTGGCAATCTTGTTGCTAGTGATCATATGGTGGCAAGGTTAACTTGGAAGCAGTGCATATTGAAGATGACTCTTTGGTTCAGTGGGTGTAATTGTCTGTTTTCAGTATGGGTTTATGAAGGCTGAGGTACATGTGTTTTGTACCAAGAGACTAGCACTTAAAAGATAGTAGTATGCTCAATTTACCTCATCTACCAACTGTTGTAGCATTGAGGTATGCAGGTCATGTACTTAAGTGTCCTTAGTCTAGAAATGAAGTAGAACAGAGATTTTCAGCAGGTTGGACTAGATGACATCCTGAGATCCCAAGCTGAATTACCTGATGCCTCGATGAGGAGGAAGTTTCCCTTAATCTGTGTTGGAAAATTACTAAAGAGCAAGAATGAGCATCAGATTTTGAGAGATGCGTTGGCAAGATGAAATTTCCCAAGTACAAGGGCCTCTAGAGGTCAAATTAGTTTGAATTAGTTTAAGATTGGGTCTTACGCCCTCTAAAACTATGTAACTAGATACTTTTTTTAACTTCTACATCAGCCTAAACTAATTGAAGTTATTCTGTCACTGGCATTCTGTTGGCCTTTTATTGGAAAGGGAGGGCATTGGGGTCTTAATTTGTTGTGGCTTTTTGTACCTTGAAAGTAAAGTTCTGAACACCTCAATCTAAATGAGTAGTTGAAATGGGCAGGATTTAAAGAGTAAGTGATTTTCAGTTCTCCTAACAACTGTGAGAAAAGCCTGATAGTTTGTGACCTGCATGGCTTCTCTAAAAGCATTAGCTCTTGTTTTAAACTGCTTGTTCTTCATTCTTCAACATATCCACAATACCTAAGAGGAAGATTACATAACTTTTTAATTTTATGTTAAAACATGTTCCTACGTTAAAGACTTTTCTATCTGTGTCTATATAAACAGGCAACTAATAGAAAAGGACAAGTAACCTATCACACAGCAGAGACTTTTGTCCTGGCAACGGGAGAAAGGCCTAGATACTTGGGTATCCCTGGTGATAAAGAATATTGTATTACAAGGTGAGATGAAAAGGCATGATGGACTGGATTTTGTCTGCTTTAGTGTTTGCAAAGACAAACAAGCTTGTGTTGGAAGTACCTTGTGACTTACACTTCTTTTCTTTTTAGTGATGACCTCTTCTCCCTGCCTTACTGCCCTGGCAAAACTCTCGTTGTGGGTGCTTCCTATGTGGCTCTGGAGTGCGCAGGATTTCTCGCTGGTCTGGGGCTGGATGTGACAGTGATGGTGCGTTCCATACTCCTTCGGGGCTTTGACCAAGAAATGGCAGAAAGAATAGGTGCCTACATGGAAACGCATGGCGTGAAGTTCATCAGGAAGTTTGTACCTGTGCAGGCAAGTGCTTTCTTTAGGTTTCTTCTCTCCATGCAAAGTTACTTTAAACAGCACATGTAGAGTGCGTGTGCTGTCTGAGAAGACTTTGGCTCTGTACAGAAATAAATGTTTCATGAGATTAAGCTTTTTTTTTTACTGCTGAATGATAGATTAGTAGGTCAGAGTTTGAAATTACAGTGTAAGTGACCTCTGCTGCTCGAAGTCATTCTGAGCTTGCAAATATTTCAACAGGTTGAACGGCTGGAGGAAGGCATGCCTGGAAGACTGAAGGTGACAGCAAAGTCTACTGAGGGACCAGAAATCTTTGAAGAAGAATATAACACTGTAAGCACTTCTGGATTTGAAATAACTGAATATAGCAGCACATGAAAATGTATTAAGATACTTGAAAAGTTGTTCAGGAAAAAAGGGAAGGGAAATCTTGCTTAAAAAATTGTTCGTATAAATTACTGGCAAAAACAAATACACAAAATTTCAGTATTCGTCTTCAGCTGAGCCCTGTCAGCAGAGAGGGTGGAGACTTTACATGCCTGGAATTTAGTTCATGTGAACAGTGTTGTTTCCTTTATTTTTGTTCTGGTATTAATATTTTGCTGATTGTTGCATCTCGGAAACAATTTGCACATGGAAGAGCCTGACCTGTTGGGAACTCTTTCAGAAAGTTTTTGAAAAGTCACTTAAATTGTATGCTTCCATTTTTTCAGAAGAAAAGACCAAAGGAAGTGTTATGCCGATTACACTTTTCTTACATAACATTATTGCATTGAATTTTGCTTTTTTCAGGTTTTGATAGCTATTGGTCGTGATGCATGTACCAGAAACATTGGTTTAGAGACAATTGGTGTCAAAATCAATGAGAAGTAAGTATTGCTCAACTCCCCTTAAAGCACTGAGTGCAATGACATTTTTTATTTTACCTCTTTAACAATACCTCATGATGCATGCTTGCTTTAAAAATCCTTACTCTCGTACCTGGCAATTATGTGATCCTCTAAAACCTTTTATCTCCTGGGTTTGACTAAACTTGTTCATTAAGTTAATTTCTTTAATATGTATTTCATAAAAACTCTTCTGAATGAGAAAATATGCTTAATATATTTGCTTAATTTACCTAGAAACTACAGTTTAATATTCTGTTAAACACTTCATTCAACTCACGTGATATGTTAATCTAGAGATTTAAAGAGGGAGTAAACTACTCACTTCCTACAGATTTAACTTTTTGCTTGTTTCTCCCTGATGTCAGTGAAAAACTGGTGCGAAGGAAGAGACAGCATTATGTTGCTCATGAGAGAGAAAAATTGAAATCAGGTTGCAGCAGCTAACAATTTACCAAGCCAGCTTACTTAAACATGAGTGACATTGCAGCTCTTGTTTCCCCATAGGGGAAAATGTACATTGCAAGGTGTATAATAATCAAGTAAAAGATCATAAGTCTAAAGTTGTTGATTAACTTCTTCGTCATCAGATGCATGCATTGCTCAGGTCAAAACTGGCCCCCTGAATACTGACTTCAGCCATGGGTCAGAGTTGGAGGTAATTGATGCTCTGAAGAGTTTGCAATTGAAATAAAGAAAAGCATTAGCATATTGAGTAGAATGCGTTCAGTAGTTAGAATAACATCTTCGTAGCAGAGCTTCTCCCCTGTTCTGCTGAGCTCTGAGGAAGGTTATGATACTGAACTCTGTTCTCTCTTTCTTTGTTTTAAAGAAATGGGAAAGTACCTGTAAATGATGAAGAACAAACCAATGTGCCTTATGTTTACGCTATTGGGGATATATTGGATGGAAAGCTTGAGCTTACTCCAGTTGCCATTCAAGCAGGGAAACTGCTTGCCCGCAGGCTTTATGGTGGTAGTTCCACAAAGGTAAAGCTATAAGAATGCAACTTCAACTTTTACCTCCAGATTGCAATAACGTGAATTGATTTGTCCACTTGACTGTGGGCACTGCATGTGTTTTGTAAAATAAGAAGTGCTAATACAGCTTTTCCTGTGATGTACTGTGTAGAACTTGCATAGTCTAAATATAAATTTTGTTCTTTTATTTTTAGTGTGACTATATCAATGTACCAACGACAGTGTTTACTCCTTTAGAGTATGGCAGCTGTGGGTTAGCTGAAGAAAGAGCCGTAGAGGAATACGGAAAGCAAAACTTGGAGGTGAGAGCACTCAAGACTTGTTTAACTTGTTGCTCTTTTAATTGAGTGTTTAAATCAGGGGTGCATGGTTTAAGTTTTCCTCTGAGTCAGATCTCATGGTGGGAGTTTGCTGTAGACCACCTAACCAGGATGAAGAGATAGACAAAATATTCCATAGGCAGCTGGGAGAAGCTTCACGGTCGCTTCCCCTTGTACTTGTAGGGGACTTCAACTTCCTGGATATCTGCTGGAAATATAACACAGCAGAGAGGGAACAGTCCTGGAGGGTCCTGGAGTGTGTGGAAGATCACTTCCTGACACAGCTGGTGAAGGAACCGACAAGGGAAGGTTCCCTACTGGACCTGCTGTTTGCAAACAGAGAAGGTCTTGTAGGGGATGTGGTGGTTGGAGGCTGTCTTGGGCATAGTGACCATAAAACGATAGTTTTCTGTACTTAGAGAAGCAAGGAGGGGGGCTACAGAACTGCCACTTTGGACTGCTGGTGGGCAGACTTTGGCCTGTTTAGGGACTTGGTTGGCAGAGTTCCTTGGAAGGCAGTTCTGAAAGGCAAAGGAGTCCAGGAAGGTTGGATACTCTTCAAGCAGGAACTCTTGAAGGTGCAGGAACAGGCCATCCACGTGTGCTGGAAA
>NW_010176605.1:0-2267 GCF_000695765.1 Mesitornis unicolor | reverse complement strand
GGCTATATCGGGAGTTACATAGTAAATTTTGCTAGCAATTATACTTCCAGTTCCATAGCAATGAATGTTGTTTCCGTGGAAAAGGATACTTCCTCCTTTCATGCGAAGACGATTCCAATTTCACCAGTTTTAGAGAATTTTGAATATAGTTGTTACTATCCAAATATTATATCTTTCATATTGAATTTATTATTGATTGTCCTGAATGTGCGGTGTCAGATTAAATACTGCAGCTTGAGTAGGAGTTCTGTAAACATCCCTAAGCCTGTAGCGTGTGCCATTTCAGCAACATGTACTGTGGCTACACAAACTCAGAGAGCCTATAAGAGATGAACCGCAGCTACGCAGACGCCGTGGATTATCACAATAAACTCTGCTGATACTCCACCTCTCACTGTGAGCTCTGCCGTTACTCCACCTCCCACAGAGAGCGTTCCCATTAGTCCACCTCTCACAACAAGCACCGCTGCTACACCAACAGCTACTGTGGCCACTCCAGCTCAATCTGTAAATATATCAATCACTCCTGTAACCAGGAGCCAAGCGATCAAAAAGTTAGACCAACCAGCAAAAGGTATTTCTCATACAGGGAGAAAAGCCCTACAAAAGACATTGCCCAGTGAAAAATGAGTCAGAAGAAGAGGATAATGGGGATGATGGAGATTCAGGACAGGGTCCTTCTGGAGAAGGGACAGCACCGGGTGTGCCCAAAGGGTGCCTCCTCAAGCCTTATCCCACAAAGATCTGCGAAATGTGAGAAAGGACTTTAGCCGTTTTTAAAAAGAGTCAGTTACCACCTGATTGCTCTGATGCTGGGATAATGGAGCTGATACCATAGAGCTGAATGGTAACCAAGCTAAGCAGTTGGGATCCCTGTCCATAAATGCAGGCATTGACGAGGCAATTGGGGACAAGCAAGGATCTCTTAGCCTCTGGAGAAGACTCCTGTCAGCTGTGAAAAGCAGGTATCCCATAAGGGATGATACTGAATGTCACCTCAGCAAATGGATGACCACAGAAAAAGGTATTAAATACCTGAGAGAATTGGCTGTGAAAGAATTGATCTACAAGAGGGTGACTGTAATCCCTGATGAAATGCAATGCACTCGACCTATGCTGGAGAAATTAGTGCAAAGTGCACCATCAATGTATTCCCACACATTGTCAATATTGGTCTGGGTAGCAGATAGTGGGCCAATAACTGTGAAAGAAGTGGTTAACCAAGTACGTCAGTATGGAGACAGTGTCTCTCATCCTCTACAGGCCTGCATTTCAGCCGTGGAAACGATAGCTAAGGAGATGGCTAAGGAAACCAAAGAGATGGCCAGTGAAACCAAGAACTTAGTGGAAAAGCTGTGCGACAAACTGCGCAAGAGGGAAAGCAGATCCAATTCTTCCCCTGAGTGGACTCGCATTTTAACCAAGTACGTCAGTATGGAGACAGTGTCTCTCATCCTCTACAGGCCTGCATTTCAGCCGTGGAAACGATAGCTAAGGAGATGGCTAAGGAAACCAAAGAGATGGCCAGTGAAACCAAGAACTTAGTGGAAAAGCTGTGCGACAAACTGCGCAAGAGGGAAAGCAGATCCAATTCTTCCCCTGAGTGGACTCGCATTTCAGCTGTTAGGAGAAGACGTCCTCCTAAAAGACCAGCTCAAGAGAAATGGAACATGTCACCAGGTGCCCTGTGGTTCTTCCTGCGTGTCTGCGGAGAGGACAAGAGTAGATGGGATGGAAAACCTACCACTGCTCTACAGGCGCGAGTATGACAGCTACAAGGTAAAACAAGTCGGTGAGAAAGAGTTCCCAGGAGGATGGCTGCTCCCATCTACAGTGACTGGTATCCTGATTCAAGCAGATTCTACCCATACGTGGGTAGAAGGAATGAAAATGTAAACAACGCAAGCAACACAAACCCATTTCTCGACAATCATGTTAAGTCACACTAACCCATTCCTTGATGGTGGGTATGTTTATGATCAGCGCTAGAGGGGCCCTGCGTGGGGGGCCCCCTGCCTCTGGCCAGGAGGAGAAGAGGGATAATCGAGTCTATTGGACTGTGTGGGTTCGATGGCCTGGCGCATTAAAACCACAGACCTATGAAACCCTGGTGGACGCTGGTGCACAGTGCACCATATTGCCATCAAATCATGAAGGGACAGATTCTGTTGTTATTTCTGGAGTGACGGGAGGATCTCAAAAACTGACTGTGTTAGAGGATGAAGTAAGCCTAACAGGAAATAAGTGGGAAAAGCTCCCCATTGTGA
>NW_010176604.1:0-14844 GCF_000695765.1 Mesitornis unicolor | reverse complement strand
CCTTGATATGCCTTGATATGGCACCAAGGAGTAATACTGAACCTTAAGAAATAAATAAAAATAGTTTTCATAAATTTGAGATTAAGCAATAAATATATATATATAATCATATACAAAACTCATGCAGGACTACTATTGCCATTAAGAATATTTTCCAGTATATGACTGTTAATGACAGCAATTGTTAAAGTGCAACCTTGCACCTTTTATAAATTCAGATTTTTTTAAAACTGCAAGGGACAACAAACCTTATATCACTATGCTGTATCAAGCAGTAGTCCTTGAATATTAAATAATGCCTGTTCATTGGTTTCTAAACAAACACCTGTTCAGAATAACAGATTAACAGTAGTAGGATAATGATATCTCAGTGAGAAGTATGGCATCATGTGTTTTTGTAAAAGATGAAAACCTTTCATATAATATAAAGTGTTTCCATAGAAGAGGGTTGCTTAGTTGTTCAAAAAAATCGTCTTACTTGTTCTAACTTAAAATGACTGATTCACATTACTGTTGATAGACGAACACAGAGGTTAATACTGAGAACTGCCTGTATACATGGCCTTCATTAACACTATATAATTATACTGAGATTTCTTGAGCTTGACTTGTCAGATAAGATCTTATCTAGATGAATGGTTTTTCTTGCTTTGAATGCTTGAATGAATCTGAGAGTCATTTGGCACTTCGCAGCCTACATTATGACATGTTATCAGCCAAGTAGTGCAAAGAAAAAATTAATTATTTCAATGAAGAAATACATGATAGAAATATTTTAAAATATAACAATAGCTGTGTTGGCTCTAAGGAGAGGAAAAAAAAAATTACAAAGCGGAGACAAGTCCAGTGAAGAAGAACATCTTTCTTCAGAAACTTGCAACAAGGTTACCTATCAGTGAACACAGCTGTCAACCATCAATCCCCTGCTGAAACATTATTTGGAGAAAGAAAGTTAAAGTAATTCATTAAATGTTTCATTGTCCTCCTACCCATAAATTAATGCAACCACTTTTGCTGTTATTGTCATTGTCTTGAGACTATTCCTTATAGAATCATAGAATGGTTTCTTCACATACTTTCTCTCAAGGGAAGTCAGAAGACAAATTGCATGTTGAGATAAAATACAAGAATGCTGGTTTTTTTTTTTCTATTCCACCTTAATTTCACCCTCATTCTGTAGCTATCTCATTCACCAGGTTACCTGATGTTGGGCACAGAAATGCAGTTCTTGTTTTGTAAAAATGCTTGAAGACTTACAGGAATTTGTCTGCTATTTATAAAAGAATTATGTTTAAATCTACTTCAGTGATAGCAAAGAGACTACCCATGTGTATAAAGACACATAACCGAGATTTTAAGGATTAATTTGTTGAATTGCTGTAGGCACTTTGTAAAAAAATGACTGTACTTATCCTTTAAACTCTTCTGAACATAAAGCACAGATTTTGTTTTTTTGTGTTTTTTTGTAACTGTGCTTGTATCAATGGACTACTTATTATACACACAGTTATGTCTCTAAAACATTTTTATAGCAATGTAACTTATGTTTTTTTCTATGCTTAATATTAATGCGGAATAAAATATAATATGAACTTAAAACACAATAGCTGCTCCTAAATAGCTCTTTGTCTAGCCACTCCAACTATCTTTAAAACAAGAAAATAAAACAGTCAAGGCCCTTTCATCTGTAAGCACAGATGGTCTAACAAGGGTCCCATATGTACAGCTAATCTTTCTTTCCATTTAACAGGTAAGGACAGCCGCCTTGCATGTTAGAACAAGTACCTGGCCTGCATATCCCCTGAACCATGCCTGGCTGTTGTCTAGGGAGTGCAAGTTGCTGCAAAGCACGGCCAAGCCCAACTGTGTCCCATTAGTTGAGGAGTCAGGACAATAAGGACCAGGTCTCAAACGTGTGCTTCAGTTCTATGCAGCTTTGCAACCCTGCACTTCTGCAATATGCCCCTTTCTTACCTCAGCCCTCTGGGCTGTCCTAGTGGCAACTGTTAGAATCCTGACTAGGGCTTCTCCTGAACTGAAGTGCCTATTATTATGCTGGTAACAGTGCTTTGTTTGCCTAGCCTACAAACCTAGCTTGAGTACTACGTGTTGCACTGTTTTTCTCCTTCAGTTCTGCTCTGTCAGTATCTTTCTGTTGGCCTCTGAATACAGATTTTATAGAACATGCAAACAACAGTCAGATTTCTTCCAGGCCTGTGGTCTCCTAACTACTCCTACCTGTTTGTGGTCATGATCCCTGATTTTAGAACCTCTGTGCTAAACAAAATCTGAGGAGACTCTTCTCAGAAAGAAAGCAAAAACTATATTCATTTGCACAATAAGTTGATGGAGAAAAATGATATGATGCCAGAAACTGTTTATTTAGATACCACGAACACAGTAAGCTAAGATAAATATTTCTACCATCTGATATTGGTGCTTGCTGCAAGTCTTTAGAGACTGTTATAACAGCAAAAATTTAAGTATGGACAATCCTAATTTTCCCTTTTTTCCATGTAGAAAGAATGTAATGAAATATCTTTCTCCATGTGAGAGAGAGTATACTCTCAGCAAATTTGATGATGATACAAAGCTAGGGAAGTGGCTGATACACCAGAAGGCTGTGCTGCCATTCAGTGAGACCTAGACAGGCTGGAAGGTTGAGCAGAGAGATACTTAATGGAATTCAACAAGAGGAAATGTAGAGTACTGCATCTGGGGAAGAAAAACCCCATGCATCAGTACAAGATGGGGGCTGACCTGCTGGAGACCAGCTTAAGGGAAAGGGACCTGGGAGTCCTGGTGGACAGCAGGCTGACAATAAGCCAGAAATGAGCCCTCATGGCCAAGAAGACCAATGGCATCCTGGGGTGCATTAAGTAGAGTGTGGCCAGGAGGTCGAGGGAGGTTATTCTTCCACTTTACTCTGCCTTGGTGTAGAGAGAGAGCAAAAGTTAGTCACAAAGTCCAAGTCATGTGCAACCTGTAGCTGCATGCCTGGAAGCATGAAACTCAGCACTGGGTGAGGTGGCAAGAACTGGAGGTGGCAAGGACTGGGCGAGGTGGCAACCACCACTGGAAATTGTTATCTGGTGTTATCTGGATGCCTGGAGGAGTGTGAGATGAGGCAGAGGCCTCGTGGTCCCAGTCCCCCCAAACAAAAGGAGCCATTACCTCTACCCATGGAGGTGTGAATTAATGGACTTTGTGACATTAACATAAGTGATAAGATTGTCTGTAGTCATCCCCACCCGCAGGTATGCCCCAGTGATGTAATGCAGAAATTTGAGTAATAGCTAAAGTTAAGGGGAAACACTGCTAAAGACAAACATCCCAGGTGGTCTAATACACTCATGCACACTCCTGTCTGCTGTCATGTGCATCAGGGTATAAAACCCCTAAGGTTCATACTAGAAATGGGGAGTTAATTCTCCAGCCATGGAGTGATCAAGAAGGTAACTTACATGGGAGCCCTTACCTGGGGGGACAGGATGAACTTGGAACCATACTGGTGACTGGAGAGATTGACGAATTTGCTCCCTCTCCATCCCCACCACTCAGGTCACTTTGTGGGTAAGATCATTTACCTCAGCTAACGCTGAGTGATATGTTTTCCTCCTCAGGTATATTTACCCTGACTGTATTTGATATTTCTCCTAAGGTGCATTTCTAGGTTTCCTCGAGTGTATTCTTGGTTTTGCTCAACGGTATCTCTGTTCGAACAGGCTTGTTTATTTGCCAGGCGGTTGGGCTTATTGTGGGCAAGTTGTTGTTGTTGTTGTTGTTGTTGTTGTTGTTAGTGTTTGTGTTTCATAGTGTGTTGTTGTTGGTATTATATTAGTTATACAACCTTTAGTGTACCTGTAGCTTTTCAATTTATCACCGGTAATCCAAAAGAACCTGTAAATGTTGCTGTAAATAATTGATTACTATTTGTTTCCTGACTTACGTCTGTCGCATATTCGGTGCCTGCCTCACAAGACCGGATTTATTTCCCCATTTTCGCAACACCTGGTGACCCCACATCTAGAATACTGCATCCAATTCTGGGCTCCCTAGTGCACGAAAGAAAAGGAACTACTGGAAACAGTCCAGCGTAGAGCCACTAAGATGATTAGGGAACTGAAGCATCTCCCATATGAGGAAAAGCTGAATTCTGGGTCTGTTTAGAGGAGACTGAGGGGGGATCTCATTAATGGTTATAAATATGTAAAGGACAGGTGTCAGAAGGATGTGACCAAACTCTTCTCGGTTGTACTTGGTGACAAGACAAGCGGCAATGGTCACACACCAGTACACAGGAGGTTCTACTTTAACAAAAGGAGCGTAACAGAGCACTGAAACAGGCTGCCCAGAGAAGTTGTGGAGTCTCCTTCTCTTGAGACATTCAAAACTCATCTAGACGTGTTCCTGTGTGATCTTCTCTAGGAGATCCTGCTCTAGCAGGGAGGTTGGACTCGGAGATCTTCAGAAGTCTCTTACAAACCCTACCATTCTGTGTGATATCCTCTCTCAGTCTTCACTAAATGTCAGCTTATTAGGACAAGGACTATTTTATATACTGTCTTACTAAGAAGTCTAGCTCAAAAGGGGAAGCAAGCATCTGCTGAGAATTCAAAGTAATACAGCAGTCTAAAATATACAAATATTTTGAAACATTAAAATCTCCAAAAATGCAGAGAGATATTTTTCAATGGTAGCATGCTGCAACGTGTGTGCAGTAAAGACCTTCTCATATATAATGATCTTATCTCTAGACTCATAAGTACAGTTAAAATAATAACAATTTAAAGCTGATAATCTGTCATCCTACAGTTATTTCAAAATTGAAAAGTCCACATATGCTTCCTATTATTATTATTTAGCCCTTAGGTTAATTGCTTATGAATTATATACTTAAACTAAGCCAGTAGACCTTATCCTTTTGAGAGGACACTATTGCCCCTTTGTCCTTTAATTTCATGCAGTGGTTCTTATGGCTTTTAAAGAAACAAATACCACAACAACAAAAAAATCTATTAATTTACATGTACCTTAAAATCGTGTTAATTCTCACAACTCTGTGGAAAGGTAAACTAGTCATCAGAAAGAAACACAAAGATGCTGGTTGAACCTTTTCTATCTTGAATTTCAGTTATCCACAAAAATGCAGTGGCCGTCCACTGTACTGATTTCCCTGTCCTTCTGTTTCCTTTAACCTTCCAATCTAGATCAAATTACTACTTTCTTGAATATGACTTATTTTTGGGGCACTTTGCAAAGTGGCTTTAAAACATTATTGAAGAATAATTCCCACTCTTATAAAGTGTGCTCAGACTACAGCAAGTGATCTAGATCATAGTCCACACTATTGAAGAAGGTGACAGGTATTTTGAGTCCTAAAAAGCATTTTATAGCAATGTTGTGTGAGACTTCAAACAGAAATCATGGTCCTGTAGCAGAACCGTTGTAAACAAATAACATTTTCCTTATACACCTGATAAATACTGTTAGCATAGTTATAAATGTTGTTTTCAAGCCATTGTTGTCTCTTGCTTTAGCTGACTGCTCTACTAGCAAACTGGTGACTGACAGTGAATGACTGCAGTCAGCCCTGGCAACTATCAAACATCTTTGTAGCAAGGTAATATTAATTGTGGAGAAAAACTAGAATAAAATGCCTGAAACAGGACCTTGCACCAGTAAGTAGATTCTTTCCAACTCTGTAATCCATTTGAGGGATTTAATTAGATTTATTTCTGTATGTATAGTTAGATTAGCTATATCTGAATAGTTAGATTTTCAAAGATTTTGTCAACTTCCTAGAGTTAAATGCCAACTTCCTTCCTTTCTCAATATTATAAAAAATCTATTTGGTTTGGGAATCTACTCTCCAAACACACTTTCTGATGCATGGTTAAGACAGTTTTATGTTTCAGTAACACTAAAACAGACAGATTAAAAGGACTTTAAGAGATTTGTTAATAAAACTTATGAATTGTGGATAGTTAATAGTCCTTAACGATACTTGACATTTAAAGTATATAACACTTTACAAACATTGAATAATTACTGTCTCAATATCTTCAGGAGCTAGGAAAATTGTTTTAGTATTAATGTCCAGACAAGTAAACTGAGTCAAAGACAGCTATGCAGTTTTGGAATATCCTACTGAGAGATAATCTCACTGTCCACAATGCATTGACCTAGACATTTACAAAAATGGTGAGGAGACATTGGCAAGATGATATTATTCTAATATTTTGCAGAGTATGCAGTGTAATGCTGTTCTGTCTGTTAACTAAACAACTATATGTGAGTTGCTCACCAACAATTTCTGCTACTAGTGAAGAGATACGTGTTCAAAGGCAAATCGGGTTCATCTGCTTTGGGTGGGAAAGTAAAGAGGGATTTTGGAGTGTACTTTGTAAAACTAGAAAGTCAGAATTAAAGCAAATGAACAAGCAAACAAGCAACAACAAGAAATGTAGACATTTTTATAAATTGTAAAGAACTAATAGCTGTGGTAGCCTATGTCATTGCTAGAACAAGTTTTGGTGTTTTTTTGTTCGGGTTTAATGAAGAATTTTTTGAAAGGAGAAAGTAATGTGTACACACTATTTGCTATAGCAAAGTTTTGGAGAACTATTATAGTAAAGGTCCATGAACATATGACTAGTTCCACTGATATCAAATAGATTCATGTAAGTACTAATGATTTAAATATGTAAATTTTCAGGACTAGCATATGGCTTTATGCCATTGTGACAATTATACAAAAAGTATTCTCTTGGACACTTTCAGACTCTCAGCTTTTAATACTTTTTTCTTTAATATTTTTTTTCGCTTAATGTTCCATTATTTTGCTTTTGATGCAAATTATTGTACTGGAAAAAATTGCCAGGAAATAATTATGAAATGTCAACAAGAAAGATTTTACAATAATTAAGTTTTGCAATGACATAAGCCTAAACAACTTTCTCTGATTGAGCTGATAAGACAAAATGATAAAACTGAAGTAATGTGAAGTCAGCAAAAGAAACATTAATGACATTGCAGATATGAACTTCAGTAAAATTCAAAATCAAGTGTGACTGTTTATGTTGAACAGTGTCTGTATTAATAGTTAGTGAACATAAGTTCTGCTTTTATGTTGTAATTTTTAATATATTCTGAGCCTTTTGGTTTTTGTTTTCCTTGAAAAAAACAGATGCATTAAAGAAAAAAAATAAAAAAGAGAACGATATACTATCTGAGATCTTAAAAAAATATTTCTTTAGGATAATTTATACTCCCCTTTCTCAAAGACTATGTTAACGAGATTTTTCCTGTACCTAAGTAGGATTTTATCTCTCAGATACAATTGAATCCTTCAAAAACCAAGATATATAGGATTAATGACTTTTCCTGGTAAGGAAGACATAAAGATACTTCTTCTTTTTTTCCTTTTTTTTTTTTTTTAAATATCTAAAAAGCTCAACCTTCATCAAATTTACCAAGTGATAAAACACCTACTTTGATTATTCTTACATACTTTAATTAATTTGGGTGAACTCTTCTTAGTAAATAATTAACTGAATGAATTTCAGTTTGCTTTTTCACTCATTTAGTGAGTATTTTAATTCTTATTTTCTTTATTTTAGAATTACTTGTCAATCTACCTTTCCTTCCATAGCTGTATACAATTCAAAAAATAATCTGATAGGTCAGTTTCTGTGGAACTGTTGTAGTTGGCATATTAGCTTTGATTATGCCTTAATTTTTAGCTCTTTAATTAAATATTCATAATTCATGGTGTGAGATATCAGTATGATACTGATTCTGATTCTGGCGATGAGAAATCAAAGGGATTTGCTAAACAACTATGTGAAATATTGGAGAAAAAAAACAGTTTTACAACTTAGTTCTTCACAGTCAAAGACATCTTTGGATGCATTAAGAAAGTGCTTGACATGCTTTTAAAATTCTGTTTATTTGTTTTATTTTGTAGTATGTACAGCCTGTAGTTATATGTATGATGACAATCCAAGCCAGATAAGTAAATATAGCAGACATACATTGATTCCATTGATCATGGAATCTTGAGTAATCTGAGCAAAATTGCTGAGGGAAACTAAGACAAGAAATTGTCTAGTAACATGGATATCCATTTGCTTGACAATAAAAAATCAACTGTAACAGACATATTTTCACCACTGAAAGAAATCAGCTGAGTTGCCAAAAATTTATGTCTAAATAGAAACGAAACATATAAACTATATCAAATAATTAGTAAATTAAAATAAAAACATATTGTGTTGCATGATCCAAAATGAAATAGATTATTTTTGTTTTTGACTTTTTTTTCATTGACTGTACTTTACTGAATATTTGTCATTAGTTTCCCTCTTCTTTGGATGACGAGGAAGAGCCCAGAAAAATAGTTAGGAGAACAGTATTCTTTCTGCTCATACCCAGAGCTATGAAAATTATTTTAAATGTGACTTACTTGATTTCCAGAAAGAAATAAAAAAGGTATTTGCCAAATGAAAATAAAATAGATTTTTTACATAAAGAAACATATAGTATGCTTCATTTTATATTTTTGAGGAAGAGTCCAGGGTATTTTAAATTACTTTCTGTACATCTGTTTTTAGTGAAAACAATGACATGCAGACATCCATACAGAAAAAGGTCAGAAGATTTATTTTGACCATATAGTGCAAACTCTGAACTGAATTTAAGGCTGCAATGTTTTCTTTTGTTTTCTTCTTTGTTTTTATATACATAGTTTTCGGAGATTTTTAGTATTTTACACACCATTTTATTTTAGGAGCATTTCCTCATCATACAAAAGGAATAACTGAATGAAAAGTAGAAATACATCAAAATTGTGCTTTGGTGTGTTTAGCTCTTTTTGCTCTTTTCTCTCCATTCGTGACTATGTTCACTCTCCCTCTTCACCAAGTGTAAGAGCATAATTCTTCTATGTAACCTAGTATGTTACTTGTAAGAAACATTATTTAAAAGATAAAATCGGGTTTGCTTTCTTACACTAACTAGTGGAAAGCAAATTTCCAAATCTAGGGTTGAATAACCAAAAATCAGTTTCTTCATTCAACTAGTCCATTTATTTTTCTCTGCTAAGACTTTCAGGTAATCGTTTGTTACAATATAATATCCTTAATAATAAATTGTTTGCTATATAATATAATGGTGCTTCATCTGATGGTTTTATTTGACAGCTACTTGGATGCTGTGCTACACTTAAAGAATAGAGGTACCCACATATTTCCATAGTGCTCTGGAGATTTACTCTGTATCTCCCATATCTGATCATAATTCAAAACCAGAATTACTACCCAAATCAAAAAAATTCTAAAATAACATCTTTCTTAAATCAGTGAGAAAGCATGGTTTATTTTTGACTACATCTAACTCTCAAATGTCACTGACTTTAAAATGCCCCTTCTTCCTGTTAAGTTTAATAAGATCTTTATGAATGCCTCTAGCTCCTACAAGGCTGAATGACTGGTGTATGGAGAGTGAGTAAGATCTTTCATCTTTATCAAGTTCTTCAAAATAGGAGAGAGTTATTGAACAATTTCCGTGGTTATGAGTTCAATTATTATCATCCAAACCAAGAGTTCAAACTGAAAATCCAATCATTAATGAATTATTATTGAATATCTATGCAATATGCAGGCTAATAGTAAATTTAAAATAATAACATAGAAACCTAAGCTATTATTGTAATTGTCCTGAAATCACATATGTCTTATTCAGAACTCAGAAGAACCAAATTCTCAATTAGAAAAGGCTTAACAAAAGATGAAAAGCTAACACTTAAATGGAGAATGTCATGAGTTATCCTTCATTCCCCTGCTCTACTTCTTTAAAAATAAAAGTGAAAACAAACAAAAAAATACTCCCACAACACCACAAAACCAAAAACCACTCCAAAAACCGAAAGAATAATCAAGTAAGCCGGAAATCATGAAAGTAATAAAAAATACCATTTGAAGGTGTAAAATCTACTGCAGATAGTTTAGTCTGTGGTAGTTCCAGGGAAAGGGGCAATTGGAGACATTTAGATTACAGGTAGTGTCAGTTCCTTCATCCTGGTTTGAAGACACTGAGGTATACTAGAACTACATACAAGCCAATAACTTCTATTGGTTCAGCCACTACACTTGACTTAATTCCTAATTTAAATTACATTTAAAAATAAGAAACATTTCTTTATGCTGAGGATCACCAAGCATGGGAAAGGGTTTCTTAAAGAAGCTGTGGGGTTTACATCTTTGCAGGTATACGAATGACAACTTGACACAGCACTGAGTACCTTCTCTAACTGACTTTGCTCTGAGCAAGAGAGTTGGACTATATGATCTCAGGAGGTTGTTTTCAACCTCAATCATTCTGTCATTCTACACAGTTTTAAGGCCTCTCCAAGGCTCTCCAATGGCTGTGTCTGTAACTTCACAAAAGCCCGTGATATAATGTGCTGGTTCTGGCTAGGATACAGTTCTATTTCTTCACAGCAGCCCATATGGTGCTATATTTTGAATATGTGATCAAAACAGTGTTGATAGCACTGAGATGTTGTAGCTTTTGCTGAACAGTGCTTTCACAGCATCAAGCCCTTTTCTGCAACTTAAGAAAAGGTTTTATGGATCTTTCATTTACAATAGACAAACTCCACAAAAGCCACATTTTAGGCTCTTAAGGTGTCTTTTGGGACTACATCATAAATTGTTACTAGTTAGTCATTCATTTTTACTTTTCTCTACATGTTATCAGGTTTACAGGAAATAATCAGTGATATTTAATGCATTTGGAGCATTAAAAAGATAGCAATGTCTGTTCTTCTGTCTCTAACATCCAAATCCATTAGAAGGGATTTCCACACATAATTCATGTTTTCAAAATAGAAAACATAAACCAGATTCTTTGGTGTCTGAAATAACTCTGAGGCAAACCTTTATCTTCCTAAGCAGAAAAATTTAAAAAAAAAGAAAAAAAACGGGAAAAAAATAAAAAAACCCCAGCAAATAAATAAACCAACTCTGAAGTTTTGGAACATTGTAGATGTTTACCATATATAAAATAATGATATATTTTTGAAAAATAATACCATGACTAAGAGAGTCCCTTATCAACAGTGCCTTTTATACGACAGATTACTATGAAATAAGTCTAAATAAATCAAAACTCATATTTAGAAAATATCCATTGTTAGAATTATTTAAACATGCCTCCAGTATACTCTCTGGATCACAATAAAATGAATGTGACATGATTATGTGAAATATCAGATAATGTTGAAACTCACTTTTCTTAATATTCTTCATGAGAAAAAGTATATATATTTGAAAGATAAAATTGGTACTTTTATCCATGAATAGCAAATACACCTTCTCATCTAGTTGTAGTAGTCAACTCTATAACAAGTTAGTCACCTCTATAACAAGTGATCCAAAGAACATCCCCTGTTTGGATATCAAAGAATCTGAAATGCAGGATAGAAAAAATATTTTTGTTTTCAACTAAAACATTGTCATGGTTTAAGCTGGAAAGCAGCTAAACACCATGGCGCCACTCGCTCACTCCTCTTTCCTGGGGGAGGAAAAGAGTCAGAGGAAAAATGATCAGAACACTCATGGGTTGAGATAAGAACAATGTAATGATTAAAATAAATTATAATAATATTAACATTAAGGAATTGTGATAAAAAAATAGGAACAATAATGATAAAGCAATAAAAGTTATACTAGGATCACACAGCAATTGCTGGTCTTGCGCCAGCAAAAATGTGACAGTCAGCAACAGGGGAGGGGTAAGCCTCTGGAACCGAATGGTGGGCAAGACCCTTCAGGGGTGGGAACTATTGAAGTAAAGAGAGTCCCCAACAAATTCCCTAATTTATAGTGAATATGACATTTATGGTATAGATTATTTTCTGTTGGCCACTGTGTTTATCTCTCCTGTCTGTGTCTCCTCCTAACTTCTTGTAAGGAAGAGGCTGGAAGGACAGGTGTAGCATTAGAAATTGAAACCACTCCTTGACTTTCACAAACAAAACCAAAGTCTCATACCAGCTACTATGAAGAAAATTAACTCTATCCCATCTAAAGCTGAAACAAAATGTATTACCAACTTGTTTTCACTGAACTGAACACTGCAATCCTCTCAGGAATGCATCTCTTCTGAACAGGAAATTGATTCTATGATTCTATCCCCACAAAACCTGGAGAAATATAAAATATAAATTATAAAATGTATATCTGAAAGCACTTAAAAGTGTTTTTCAATTCATTAAGATATAACTAGACAGCACACTATGATTTCTGGACAAAAATCTCATTGTTACATAAAAATTCAATGATATAAATTATAGATAAAAGTTAAACTGTATGTCTGTGCATAGCAGACCTATAATATTTGGCCACACTACTAGTGCAGAAGTAATATACTACTACTACTATGTTCTATCTTCTTCTAACAGCATAAAATGGCCTAAGTTGCATAAACAACTAACATTATAAGATGAAACAGGCAATCTTATATTAACATTTGCAGAAAATAAATTGTTCTGCTCTAATACTGATATTTACCATGGAGAATAATTAATAATTTCACTGCACTAACAAGGAGACATATGTTTCCTTATGTTTTCCCTTTCTTTTTCCTTTTCTTCCTTGCCCTCTACTTCATGATGGAGGCCCATCTAGGTGCCTGAGGCTTACCCCTCCCTTGTTGTGTTTTAGTTGGCGTATGGCCAGTGGCTGCTGTTTGTGAGCTGAGTATAATTTTGGTTGCTTTATTGTCATTCCTATTTTTATTACAATTCATTATTATTATTATTTCAGTTTGGTTTAGTTTTATTATTAAATAGTCTTTATCTCAACTGACAAGGTATTTTACTTTTACTCTCTCAATTCTCTTCCACACCCTACGGGGGCAGGGAGGAGTGAGTGAGAGGCTGTGTGGTGGTTAGCTGCTTGCTGAGTTAAACCATGACAGTACTTTTTGACTTTTAAACTTGTGCTGCAGGAATTACCTTTGTGGGCAGCATTTCACTGCTACAGCAGTCAGTTCCACAGGATAGTACTACTTTTCTGGTACAAGTTAGCCCAGAAACAGTACACAAAGTACAAGATGGCTGTGATTTTATCCCAGATAGATATGAAGTAGTATTGATATTTCTACCCCTGCAGAACTGAGAAACTTAAGAATGAACTCTGATCATTGGATTCACCTGTGATGTTTAGATCTGCTCTTGGATCTACAGAGTTACACATTGTACCTTAATGTGGGTTAATTACTATGTCATGCTCTAGATGTGAGTTTTCTCCACCCTTATAAAACTGAGAAAGACATGTCTGTCCCCTGTGTCCTAAGAATACATTGCCAATGTTTTTCCTTATGGTTCAGTGTTGCAACTTATTAGCCCTGAAAACGACGTGTCCCCAGTATGACTGTCAAACGAATTGTAAGAAGATTTGTATGTAAGATTTTGATAGCGCCCTGCCCTCCAACTGGATGCTAAAAATTACCAGTGAATTTTTTTCTTGTAAAGTTCTGACTCTGTGTATACATATAATTGTCTAAAATTCAATGTTACTGAGATGTCGCACCTGATCAGTACATAAATCCCAATATTTTGTACAAAGTGAAACTTTTTCTGATCGGATTCTATAGGTTATCTGAATCAGCCAATGGACTCAGAGCGATCTTACCTCTCTCAAGAAGATGTATATTTTATTATACTTTTGTCTTTAATCTTGGACCAAAAGTTGCTATACTGGGATCATTAAATGGATAATTTAATCAATAGGGAAAGTAGCTGTCAGAGAAATTGAATGTGAGGTCATATCTGAAGTTAGTTTTATGACTTAGCTACAGTCACCTGAAATGATATAAATGACACACACAGGTCAAGGATATTTAGTCATATGATAGAGAACTTAAGCTGGTTGTAATAATATTTTTGATTCAGGAAAGTTTTTCAAAAAAGAGTAGAGACTTAAAAGTCACCTATGTTGTTTCCAATCAAAATCAGAAATTGTTATACCTGAACAGTATTTTACACTGTGGAAGATTCAAAATCCTCCAAATATTTTGGACAAAGGAGAGACACTTATACACCAGAATAAGGAAATCATTCCGAAATTCACCTAAGATACAGAAGATAAGTTTTCCTATTGGAAAATTTAGTTGAACCCAAATATCCACACATCTTAAGAGACATCTTTACTTATAATCTGGAGATGCAGTCTTCTCTCTCTTTTATTTTCATCAGAAATGGATGGAGTGTTCTGAAGTTTGTTCCACCAAAATCAAACTGTAGTGCCTTATAGTGGAGGTGCGGATAATGGTAAAATACAGTTCAAGAACATTTTCTTCTTCATTCACTGACAGCTTGGGCCACCAGAAGGAGTGAGTGATGCTAACAAGTCTGTGAAAAACAAGAAAATATTTAATTTTTGTACACTGAAACAACACTAGTAATAGGAAAGATGGTAGCACAAATACAGAATTCTAATTATATATTTTTTAGAATCTGTGTATTAAAAGATCAAGTGCAAAGGCAGTAAAAATGCACAGATTAATGTACAGATTGTGGCTAAACACCATAATACATTTAGATTTATTCTGTAAAATTCCAATAGTAGATAAAGTAAGAGATACTTACAGAAGAAGAACTATAATAGTACTTCCAGAGACTGAAGAGCTCAGTGCCCATAAACAGATGAAATAGAAGGTAGGGAACTGGAATTAACATCAAATAATAAACAAAGGCCTTAGGAAAACCATTAGTAGACCAAAGTATACCACACACCAGCAACCTGACACAGAATCACAGAATCGCTTGGTTGGAAA